>NW_027192530.1:2487412-2612328 GCF_041956765.1 Thermoascus crustaceus | reverse complement strand
TGAGCCTGCTGTTGGTCTCTTGCCTGTTGCTCAATTGCCCCTGCTAGGGCTTGGAATTGCTTGCTGATATCTGTCACTGGTGCCCAAAAGAGACCCCTATGGCCTAGGGGTCTTTTGTTGGCTTGTTGTTGCTTAATTATGTTTTGGGCTCTGCTGGTCAGGCCTGATGCAATGCTGTCCCTATGTGCTCCATCACCTCCCAGGCTGTTCTTCTGACTTGCTTGGGCTAGGTTCAGATCATTCTCATCTGTAGAAGGCCTTGACAGGCCCTGCTGAGTCCATTGGATTGGTGTTGGTGTGTCTGGCATTTCTGGCATCTCAGTTGACTGACTTGCCATGTAGCTGTTTGCTGGGGTTGACATGTAAGATGCACCACCACCATGGAGCTCTGGGGCCTCCATGGCAGTTTATAGAAGCCTAGAGGCCTCTCCGGGTTGAATGACGCGTAGAAAAGACGTGTTTTGTATAGGTGCTGATTTTGATGTTCCCGCGGCTCTCCCTCCTTAGTCAAAGGACCATGTATATAAGGACGCTCCTTAACCATGGGGATGAGAACCCTGTGGTCAACTCAGATAGCAATCCCAATAGCAACATTGCTGGTAACAGCTTATCTATCTACCTTTTCCTCTTGTCTTCTGTCCTTCAAGATAAACCCAACACACCTCAGCCTAGAAGTTCTAGGACCGCTGTTACATCTTTATCTTGCAGATAGAGCTCTATTTTTTCTTCATCCCTTTATAAATTCCCTGATAAAGAATAAAAGGTTATGTTTGCAGCAATCTACCTATGCAGCACAGCAGTGCAATAGTTTAAACTATACCTGTAAGATTATGCAGAAGTTACTGAGACAGTAATAAATCAAGACCAGCAAAATCTTTAGTGATTTCAGAGTATTCCTAGCCAGAATAAAGCAGAATTTTGGAGATCTGAATAAGGTAAAGAAGGCTGTCAGAATTATTATGTCTATCCAGCAGAAAATGTCAGGGATCGCCCCCTGACAAAGAAGGACAAAGGGAAAAAGGAAAATTGGCAGAGAATTCTGCCAGACAAAGAAGGACAAAGGGACAAAGAAGGATTGGTGGAGGATTCTGCCAGACAAGACTATGGGTGATAGGCGGCAGGTTCCAGCTAGCAAGAGGAGGAAGATATATAAGGGCAGCGCTGCTGCAGGCAGATAGATCTTCTTTCCTTCTCTTCTCAAGCTTAGGAATTTCAGTACTAGCCATTCTAAGAATATGATTTGAGCTTCCTTACATAGTATTATTAGCTAAAACTATAGTAGTTTATTATACAGAATCAAAAGTATAAGAGAAAAAGAAAGAAAAGAATTTACAGAGCTTTGTGTAACATAAGATATATAGACAAATAGAACTGGCAGTATTCTAGAGACAAAGAAATGCTTAACACCACCTACCTTACTGTCTAGGTGTCTGCCGCGCTGCCACAGCTAGCAGATTTAGACTCTGTATGCAGATACAGAGGCACTAAACCAAGCCACTCAGGCCTGGCAAACTTAGACAACTGGCAGACAGCCTCTAACTGACACCTGCACCAAGAAGGATGTAGTAGAGAAAGCTATATAAATTTAGAACATCTTGACAGCTATACTTAACTAGCATGCCAAGCCAATCCAGGTATCTCCTGCCTTAAAGCAATGGTGGGAGGCAGAGGTTAAGCAGGCCTGAAGAATCTATGCCCAAGCCAGGCAGGCATGGCAGGCAAAAGCTATAGTAGAGAAAGAGCTTAGAAGGCCTGGAACTCCTACTATAGAACTATACAGTAGATAAAGAGAGTGTACTGGAAGACATTCTTAATGGGCTCTGAGGGGGAGAATTCTGGATTAAGGCTCATTAAAAAACCTATCTTATTAAAATTGTAGATATTATTCTTAATAATGCTATATTGCTGAATAGTGCTTTGTACACAGTCAAACTATTTGCTAATGATCTTTGGATCTTCGCATTTGGCACACTGATAATTATACCATTGTGAATATTGTGATTTGAGCTCCTTATAGTCGTTGACAAAGCCAGTAATCCAGTTCTTGCCAATGCTGTTTTGAATACCTGCTGGACTGCGCTCAGAAAGCAAAATATTGGCCATATCTTGTACTAAGGCTGGCTAAGAAGCCGCTCCACGCTGATCTAGATATAGTATCCATTGTAGAAGTGTCTCCTCAGTATTTGTTAACTTATGCCCAGTTGGACATCTCCTGTGCAACAGTGCCGCGAAGTCAGTCATGTAGAGTAGTACACAGCTTTGCAAATTCTCAGCGGATTCTTGCGATTTTTTATGGCAGGAATGGCCAATAGGATTTGACCTTCTTGCTGAGCCAAATTTTTTGAATTTTGACGCGCTTTTGGTGGCATGGCTGCGTGTTGAAAAGCTTCAAATTCTGTATAGAATTCGCGGATGCGGGTGGGTGTTCGGATCGGCTGGGTGTTCGGAGCGGCCGGGAATTACGTTAATCATCAAAATACAGCTTGCCTCGGCTTCTGTGAAACAACCGAAGTCTGTCTAGCTACTCCATAGGTATGTGCGCAGTATGTAATTCTCTTGACCATATGCAGCTGATCGTAGTCACTAAGTACTTTAAGGTGAAAATTCACCTGCTTTAGTGATCTAACAGTCCATTGGACAATGAAATAAAGGGAGACTGCAACGACCACATACGTGTTTCTTATCAAGGGCATCTTACCTATTCTCTTGAGAATCAAATGGTGTTATCTTTTTTAGGGAGAAATAAGAGGCTACCTGCTACTCGTCTTAAATGAACCTTCTACGCTTCTAAACTGGTAAAACAACTGGGAGAAACGGGAAGGGAACAAGTTCCTATTCGGTATGATTCTTTCAAGCCGGATTTGAAGCAACCAATCTATAGTATGCAGTGCTAAACGCAGTGACTACCTCCTATTATTGTCAGGCATGAAGGCGATAAGGGTAGGTAGGTGCCGTCACGGTACTGCGTACTTCGTACTAGCACTCGTACTGCCTAACGTAAGCTAATGGATGTGCTTCCGCCCTAACTCGGACTCGGAGTTACTACTGCGCCTTACTGCTACTCCGTACGTATCACGCATCTTGCTCCGCCGTCCAGATAATGAGCCGCGCATCGCGGGTCCGACTCCCAGGGCCATTTTCAAATCTGCTTGTTCCCACAAGACGCCATGGCGCGTCAGAGGAGGCATTCGAACGCCTCCTCCACCTCGTCTCCAGAGCAGAACCAGGTAAGCAAACAGAGGCGCGAACTGTGAACTTCCTCACGGCTCCAGATGCATAGTCTACTGATAGAGCAATCGAACTTACTTGCTTTGTCATGCGCCATTTAGGAACTGGGAAGCATGTATGATTACCTCGCAAAAGTTATCCTGCTTGGACCAAGTGGAACTGGAAAGTAGGTTGCTGAACAGCCGGGCTGTACTTATCCAAGTTGAAATGAAACTGTTACTGATACTCCACGAGCAAACAGGTCCTGTGTGCTTCATCGGTTCGTTAAGAATGAATGTACAGTTACGATTCCTCATTGACTGCTATCATGTTGAAGGACAATCGCTGAGCGGATGTATTGTGTTTATGCAGGGAGGGTGCTATCGTCGCAAACCATCGGTGTCGAATTTTCCTCCAAGATTGTCAAGATAGGCACAGGACCACGACGGAAACGGATCAAACTGCAGCTTTGGGATACAGCAGGCACAGAACGCTTTCGCTCTGTTTCCAGATCTTATTATCGCGGAGCTGCAGGGGCTATACTCATATACGACGTCGCATCGCATACCTCTTTTAGCGCTCTCCCGACCTTCCTCATGGATGCGCGTGCTCTGGCCTCTCCGAATCTTACAGTTATCTTAGCTGGGAACAAAATGGATCTCGCGGCCGATTCACTGTCGCACGGCGAATTTATCGACGACGTCCTAAGAGCTCCGCCGACTCCATCAAGCACCTCTAGCAAGCAATCATCCTTCCCATTTGATTCTGGCGGCTCAGTCCGCTCTGTAAGTGGGCTTGGTGGAGGAACAAAGATGAGAGCAACAATTGCACCGCAAGGTCGGGAAGTCAGTGCTGAGGAAGCTTCTCGTTGGGCCGCTAAGTCAAATATTCCTGTAGCTGTTGAGGTCTCTGCCCTGTCTGGGGAGGGAGTAGATGAACTTTTCAACCGGCTGGCCCGGATAATCCTGACAAAAATTGAGCTTGGAGAAATCGATCCAGACGATCCACAGAGTGGAATCCAGTACGGTGACGGTGGGACGTGGGGGCTCGGCACCAGCGATGGTGGAAGTATCAGAAGCGGGATAACATTAGATGACAGCACCGCTCAGCCTCCAAGAAGAAATAGAAAGCGGGCAGGAACTAATAATAGCTGGATGAATGGTGTGAGAGAATGGGAAGATGTATTTCGAGTAAGCGGCTCGAATCAGAGGAGGAATGGGAGATGTTGTTGAGTCTTTTTGATTCGATGAAGCTTTCCAGAGACGAGGGACCGAATCACCTATCCCACTCCAAGTCTAATTCGCCGGGCTATCTACCTACCCATAAAGGTAGGCTATCGGTCTACTGTCGTCTTGTCAACATTCCCCGGCTTTTGCTATATGCTGTTTGGTACGATACCCTTTGGCACTCGTTTTATGAATATCTGATGATCTTTGTTCACATATTCAGGCTCTGTGATAAGTGACATCACTTTTTGGGCACCGTTACTATCTGTGGGGCTGTATTATTATTATTTAATCAAGTTTAACATCCATATAGAGCCTTTCAGCTATGACAGACACCTCATCCTGGGCAGCAGCTAACTGCTGCCCCTGTACAGTTTCTAGGGATCACCCTGCTAACATCTAGTAATTCTGAACCTTTTCCTTGCCTGAACCACCTATATTATGCAGAGGCATTTGGGTCTAAGCCCTCCTTGGTGGTCCTTTGCTGTCTGGGTATCACCTGGGTAGGCCTCCTGGCCACTCAGGCTACCCACCCCCTTAACCATCTCCCACTTGTTCTGCTGCTTCCACTCCTTCTAACCCATGTTTTATTGTCCTGTTGGGCACTCTGTGCTTCCCAGGATGCTTCCTGTGGAAAACAATCTATAGTGGTGGTTGCCAGGAACTCCAAAAGGCACTTAGTTGCCTGTCCATTGCTAAAGAGCCTTCCTTCTGGGGCATCTTCTGCTGCTGTTGGTACCAGAACCTTAGCTCTAGCTAGGGCCTTATAGAAGACTGTTCTCTGCTTCTTTCACTGTTGACACTCAAATAGTAGGTATTGTACTGTTTCCTTAGATGCCTGGCATGCCTGGCAGGCAGCTGAGCCTCAGGCATGGATATGATGCAAGTAGGAATCTATTGCTGCATGTCCTGCTTTCAGCTGGTAGTAACAATATGCCAGCTTTTTAGAAACTGCAGCTACTACTGAGTCCTGACTCTATCCATAAGTTGCTTGATAGGCTCATTAGGTGTTCAGAGATCAGTATGCCAGTATTTTATTAAGCTATATAGTGTATTGTGCTCTACTGGCTTCTGTAGCTAATCACTTTATATATGCTAGTGTGATCTCTCTGAGCCTTGTAGAGACTTAGTGGCTGCCTGTTTAGCTGCCTGGTCTGCTATCTCATTCCCTTCTATATCCTTATGTCCTGGTACCCATTGAATAGTGATCTCACAGCTCTGTCAGTATAGATATTGGGCTGCTATATGTGCTTGCTGGGCTAGAGACTGGCCAGGCCCTGCCTCTATATGCTTAAGCTGTGCAATTACTGCCTGTAAGTCTAGTAGAACTCTTACAGAGCCTCTGCTGTGTAGTCTATAGACTAGTTTCAGAGCCAATACAGCACCTACTAGCTCTGTATTAAAGATTTCTTTCTCTTTACTGAGTGGGAGCTCTTTGGTTTGCCATATCTTTTAAGAGTTCTTTTAGGCAATGCCAGCACCTACCTATCTATTCACTAGCTGGAAGCTATCTGACCATAGAGATAAGTCTTGACATAGGGCATTTGCCTCTCTAATAGCTTTCTCTAGAGGTAGAACCTTAATTCTGCCTAGAAAGATACTGTAAAATACATCTACTACATCTTTAAAACCTTCAGAGAGGTCTATCTTTAAAATAGCTGCTAGCTTACTAGCTAGATGCTGCTCTAGACTTCAGAGACTCTGAGATTCAGCTCTGTTAAGAATCTTTGCTTATCTTCAATTATCTATAGACTGCTTCTCAGATTGAGTATATTAGTCTCTCTCTCTAAAGCCTACTGAAAGAATCTGCCTAGCTGAATAGTCTCTAGATAGTCTAAGTAGTCTAAGAGTATAGCCTCTCTGCCTAGTATCAAGTACTGCTTCTGCTGGGTCTAGTGCTGCTTCCTTTAGTAGTAGTTCTAATAGTATTATTTGCAGCATGCTAGTAATTGCTTATGCTTGTTAATTGACTAATTATTGTATTTCTGCTAAGCAGTTCTTCTGGCCTTGCTATTATAGCTCTGCTTTATATAGAGCTACTGCCTGTACTACTGCAATCTGAATTCTGTATATCAGACCTGGTGCTAGGCTTTACTTTCAGCACAGAACTTTTACCTGTGCTTCTGCTTTATAGATCTTTTTTAGATATATTTAGTAGTAAGTCTTTAAAGTTAGACTACTATTAAGCTATATTTCCAGCTATTAAGTGGCTTTATAATTAAATAATACTTGTGACAGCGCGGCAGACACCTAGGCGGTAAGGTAGGCAGTGTTGAGCATTCCTTGGTCTCTGGGATACTGCCAGTCCTACTTATCTATATATCACATTACATAAAGCCCCACAAATCCTTTCCTTTCTTTTCCTCTTATGCTTTCAATTCTGTATGATAAGCTACCATAGTTTTAGCTAATAATACTATAACTGAGTGCCATCATATAATTGAAAGTATCATATTCTCCCTTCTTTAACTATCCCTTTAGTCTGAGTGTAGATCAGACTGGCTATTATTGCTTAGCCTCTTCATATATTCTATATACTTATCAGACTTGACCTGAACATCAACTTTAAAGACAATCTCTCAACTTGATTATTACAGAACCTGAATTTGAACCAAATCAAACAGAATGATGTGTGAGTCAATCACTATTAAGAAAGGCCCCTCTGGGGAGAGATGCCACATCTCAATTCTTCAAGACCCCCAGAACCAAGATGGTGAACTCCCAGAAGAATGGGAGATAACCTATAAGCAATTTGACAAGCTTATTAAATAAGACAGGAAGGCCCTTTATAAGGCCATTTTGCACACTTTTAATAGAGTATTTAATAATCATAACAAACTGCAGAAGAAGGTTAAGGAATTAGAACTTAAGCTTAGCACCCTAAAGAATAATACAAATAAGGAGATTGCTGAGAAGGATAAATAGATTAGTTGGCTTATAGCAAAATATAAGGACTACAAGAAATAGATTATTTAGATGCTTATATAATAAGGAGCCAGCTCAGTCCAGGGGACCTCTACATTAGAAGCCTTTTACAAGTCTACTAAGTTGCCAGATCCATCTATTCTGACTGATAAAAAGGACCTAAAGTTTAATAACTGGCTTTCAAAGATAAAGAATAAATTGCTTATAAATAAAGACTACTATCCAAATAAAGCTATATATATGGTATATATTCAGAACTGTATAAGAGGCACTGCTGCTGACTATCTTGCACCCTAAATTTGCAGAGAGGCAATCAACTGCTTTAAGACTGTAGATAAGATATTCTGCCATCTTAAAAGCATCTTTCAGAATCTAAATTAACTTAATAATATAAAATTCCAGTTCTACTAGTTGAATATGAATACTACTAACTCTTATTATAACTTCTTAACCAAGTTCCTGTATCTTGCAGGCAAGGCTCAGATCTCTAAATCTGAATATAAGAAAGAGCTGTTCCACTAATTAATCCAGAAGCTGCAGAAGATGACAGTAACTTACCAAATTAAGAATACAGTCTTCTTTAAAGCATACTTAATCTGCTATTTGCAGATTGCTAGCAGCCTGCAGTAAATGATAGAGTAAAAACTAAAGAACCCTAACTGTGGTACTATTAAGAATTAGTCAACTTCTAAGAAGTGTGGAACAACCCCTGCTATCTTAAACCCCCAAAGTGCCACAAGGAAGACCACTGATAATAAGCATAAGAATAAGCTTATAAAAGAAGAACACTGCTTCTATTATAAGGGAAGGGGGTATAGAGCTGCTGACTGTCCCATTAAGAAGTCAGCAGTAGCAGACCAGAAAGTGCTAAAGATGATTAAAGAATCTTCTGATATAACAACCAACCAGAAGGGAAAAGAAGAATTCTAGGAGAAGTCTCCTTCCTAGGGTATAAGTATTAAATCAATCTTTCTTTATTAGATTTAAGCTGACTATTAGGTGGGGAACACTTTATAGTATCTAGTCAAGTTTCAAAAAATGGATTAAGCATTATGCTTAAAGTATTAGTTGATTCTGAAGCAAATAGATTCATATTTATCAACACCCCAGTCACTATCAATATGGCTAAGTCTTTTCAGATAACAGTGGTTCCTCTCAACTCTGACTGTCACATCTATGGTTATGATGGCAAGACTGAAGAACAAATTATACACACCATCATACTGTATCTAGCAGTGGATGGGCACTGTCAAGCTAATATGCCTATGCTGATTGCCAATTTAGGTCAGCATGACATAATACTAGGATAGAAGTGGTGTGAGAAGCATAATATATGGCTGGATATGTGCAATAGGCACCTGGTTTAGCCCAACCAGCACCCAGAGATTGATAGGATTTACCTGGCCTGTGAGAAGATTATGCCCCAGGTAATTCTAAAACAATCAAAACCTGACCCCCAGCACCAGCAGGATGCAGACTGTCAGGATAGACTAATAGCAATAAAGGATAAGACAACTCCCCAAAGAAGGACCCCAACACCAGAACCTAGGTATCAACCCCCATACAGTTTCAACATATATAGGCATTCAGGCATGGCAAAGATGAACTGTGCAATCCAAGGCAGGAGTCCTATTGTGGAGCAACACCAACCCCTATCATCTAAAGAGCCCCTGAAAGAGCTGCCTAGGATCAATATTGCTCTAATTGGAGCTGTGGGTTTCCACCAAAATGCCCAGCAGCATAAAAGTGAGGTCTTTCTTACAAGCCTTTATAAGATTAATTAAATTATCAAAGAAAAGATAAACCCTGCAAGCAGTGACAATAATGAAGAGGATTTAATTAATTCAAATCTGCCAGCCCAATATAGACTATGGAGGGATATCTTTTCCAAGAAGGCTTCTGACAAGCTGTTGCCTTACTAACTGTATAATCATAAAATTAAACTGACTGATGAAAATACCCTGAGATATAGCCCCCTATACAAGCAGTCTGCAGAAGAATTAGAAGTCATCAAGAAGTACTTAATGGAGAATCTGGATAAGGGCTTTATAGTCCCTAGTGGAGCACCTTTTGCATTATCTATACTGTTTATCAGAAAGGCTAATGGAGGCCTATGCCTCTATATGGATTACCAAAAGCTGAATAGTATCATTAAGAAGAACCAATACCCCCTGCCATTGATTGATAAGACTTTGGAACACCTAAGCCAGGCAAAGATGTTTACCAAGCTGGATATCCAGCAAGCTTTTCACAAAATACAGATGAACCCAGAGTCAGAAGATTTGACCATCTTTTAGACCTGCTATGGCACCTATAAGTATAAGATGATGCCCTTTTGACTCACCAATGGACCTGCTATCTTTCAGCACTATGTGCACAAATGACCTCTTCCTTGATTACCTGGACCAGTTTATGACAGTGTTCATCAACAACATACTAGTCTACTCAGAGAATGAACTGGAGCATCAGGAGCATGTTATTAAGATCCTGAATAGACTGAGAGAAGCAGAATTGCAGGCTGATATCAAGAAATGCAAGTTCCATATCACCCAGACCAAGTACCTTGGCTTCATTGTGGGCACCAATGGAATAGAGATTGATCCTAAGAAAGTATCAGTGATTAGAGACTGGGAGCCCCTAATCACAGTTAAGGGGATGCAGTCTTTTCTAGGCTTCTGCAACTTCTACTGGCAATTCATTCAAGATTATAGCTGCATTGCCAGGCCCTTATTTAACCTTATATGGAAGGATATGCTCTTTAACTTTAACTCCCAATGTCTGCAAGCATTTAAAGAGCTTAAGAGACAACTTATATCTGCCCCAGTACTGATCCATTACAGCCCCCATTGGCTCATAAAGCTAGAGATAGATGCCTCCAATAGAGTGGTTGCAGGAGTGCTTTCCCAGTTGGATATTGATAGAGACCAACAGTGGCATTCTATGGCTTACTTCTTAAAAATAATAATATCTGCAGAATATAACTATATAATCCATAACAAAGAGCTCTTAGCCATTATCCAGACTTTGGAAGAGTGGTGACCAGAACTGAAGGGCCTGCAAAAGGAAGACCCCTTTAATATCTTAACTGATCACTGGGCTTTGGAGTACTTCATAACAACAAAGATGTTGACCTCTCAGCAAGCCAAATAGGCAGAGTACCTAATCTGATTCCACTTCCTCATTCAGTACTGACCTGGCAAGCAGAACCTGTTGGCCAATGCCCTATCCAGGCAGCCAGTGATGGTAGAGGCCCAGAATAGCCTAAAGAAGGAGTATCAGACCCAGCAGCTTCTGAAGACTGAATGGCTGGACCCCCAAATCATGCAGGAGATAGGGATCTCTCAGACAGAACTGGTATCAATATAGGAAGAACTGTATCTAGCAGACTACTTACTACAGGCCAACTAAATTTATAAATCTCTGGCAAACTTCTGTGCTGCAGCCACTGAAGGCCAGGCCCTCTAATCCCTAGAAGAAGGCCTACTTCTGTATATCCAGAATTGACTGATTGTACCTGAAGAAGGAAACCTCCAGACAGAGCTTCTGAATAAGATATATTAACAGGCTTCCACTGCCCATCCAGGAAGAAATAAGATAAGGAAGTTACTTACAGAGAGGTATTACTGGCCAAATATGACTCAGGATATTGATCAGTATGTGGCCAACTGCCATATATATTAAAGGATCCAGAATCTATATAACAAACCACTGGGACTACTGCAGCCACTGCCCATCCCTAAGCAGCCCTAAAGACATATATTAATGGACTTCTGAAGTTTCCCCAAGGACAAGCACAGTTATGATGCTGCCTTTGTGGTGGTAGATCATCTAGATAAGAGATCCATATCTATACCATGCCACAAGACTACTACAGCACAGAATATGGCAAAGCTCTTTATCCTACATATCTATCAGTGGACAGGACCTCTGGATATTATTATCTTAGACTGCAGCCCCTAATTTATTTCAGACTTTTAGGATGAATTCTGTCAGATTCTAGGCATTAAATTGAAACTATTAACTGCCAACCATCCTCAGACTGATAGGCAGACTAAAATTATCAATCAGCATATTGCACAGTGCCTCTGCCCCTTTATCAACCACTATCAGGATAACTGGTCTAAATGGCTCCCAATTTTGGATTTTGCAGCAGCAGTTCTGCCTTATAAGTTAATAGAGGTCTCCTCCTTCTTATTAAATTGTGATGTCATTCTCTGAATCTTCTTTGACTAACAGCACCCCCAGCCAGCAGATCAATCTGCTATGGAACAGCTGAACTGAACAGATATATATAGATAGGTTAAGAGGCTAGAGGCCACTTGGAACTTTGCCAAGAAACTGATTAAAAGGGTCCAGAACTCCTAACAGCAATAGGCAGACCAGCATAGAAGAACTATAAACTTTGAAGTGGAAGATTTAGTGTGGGTAACAATAAAGAACTAAAGGATAGATTAACTAAGCTGGAAGCTTGACTTCCAAATAACAGGGCCATACTGTATTATTAAGAAAGTTGGCAATGCTTACTGGCTTGACCTTCCTGATTCTATCCATATATATCCAGTATTCTTCCCAGATAAGTTGCAGAAGGCTGCTACAAACCCCCTTCCAGGCCAGATTGAGGACCCCCCTCCCCCCATTGAGGTCAATGGGGAGCAGGAATGAGAAGTGGAGGAGATCCTAGCAGCATATCTTTGCTAGAGGAAGCTTTAATACAAGGTTAAATAGATGGGCTATGACAATAATCCAGCTTGGTATTCAGCAGAGAACTTTAAAGAATCCCTTCACTAACTGTATAGCTTCCATAATTGATATTCAGACTTACTGGGCCCACCACAACACCTAAAGAAGTGGCTGAGATGCTGAGATAATGGAGAAGAACTGGATAATCACTTAGATAATAATAAGCCAGTATAATTGACCCTACACACCTGTGGGCAGGCATTCTTCTGAAGAGGGGGTGATGTGACAGTATGGCAGACACCTAGATGATAAGGTAGGTGGTGTTGAGCATTCCTTGGTCTCTGGGATACTGCCAGTCCTACTTATCTATATATTATGTTATATGAAGCCCTACAAATTCTTTCCTTTCTTTTCCCCTTATGCTTTTGATTCTATATGACAAGCTACCATAGTTTTAGCTAATAATACTATGACTGAGCGCCATCACAATACTGAATAGCCTTCTATCTAAAGTATAGTCTTTCTTACTTAATTTTTTAGCAGTCTATCTCTCTTTCTAGTAAATAAAGCTACTTCTATCTTTTCTTTATTAAACTGCACTGTATGTTTATAGTTTTATTCTATAGTAGCTGCAGCTACTAGCTTTAAATACTAGCAGATCTGCTGTACTAAGCTCTCTAATACTATAAAGTCTATATTATCTGCATATAATAGTAGTCTGATATCTGAAACTGCTTGCTTAATTGCCTTAAAGATTTCTTCTAAATAGATAATAAAGAGAATAGAAAAGACTAATAAACTCTATAAAATCTTTAAGTTAATCTCTTACTTCTAGCACTAATAGCTATTAATTATTAGCTATATCTTATAATTAGAGAGAAAAAACTATATTTAGCAGTATAAGTCTTTATTAAGTTCTAGCTCTACTATATGTTATACCAGTCTGGTTAAGTTAATATAGTTAAAAACTCTTTTTATATTTATAAATAATGTCTTAACTAGCTATTTCTAAGTCTAAGTTTTATAAACTTTATAAGTTAAATATACTACTATATTTATAGTGCTGCAATACTTGCAGCTGCTTATTTACTTTAAGTGCAGCACTCTTACAGCTTTATAATATAATAAAATAGTTTCTGCAGCTACTTTTTTAATTACTTTATCTAAATAATTAAGCAGACTAATTATTTAATAAGACTTAACTATAATATAGTTATACTTATTAGACTTTTACAGTACCCATGCCACCACCCCAACACCTACCTGTGTTGGTGTGTTGCACCACAACAGAAAATTTCACCACAATGGAAAATTTCTACTATTTTATCAATTTTCTTAACAACCACAATGCCAAAATCATCAGATAAAATTAAATCCTGAATCAAGGAAGCCTTACAAAAGGCTTTATATTAAAAAAAACCAAATTTTTCTGTGTTAATGTAAGAATTTGATATGCCTTATGGACAGCTTCATAAATGCTTCAAGGGTTAGCCACCAAAAACTGCCCATATCACACACAATAAGATATTAGATAACCAGCAAGAAAAGGCAACTATTCACTAGATTTGATAGCTTAATTCTCTATATTCACCATCTATACTAAAGATGATTGAGTGCTGCACAAACCAGATTTTACAGAGAAATGCTTCATCTAATCCAGCTCCACATATAGGGGAAACCTGGGTATATTAATTTATTTTGTGCCTTCCTGATAACCTATATCTTATTAAACAGAAGCCAATTAAGAAAGATCAACTAGGGGCAGAAGATATCAGTATTCTAATATATTGGTTTGATCTCTTGGAGCTATATATAGCCTGGATTCCACCAAAGAATATATATAACTTTGATGAAAGTGGCTTTCAATTAGGGCAGGGGAAATCTCAAAAAATTGTCACTTCCAATCCTATACAAGCCTCCCAAGGCACTGTAACTAGTGAAATAAATGAATCCTTAATAGCTATTAAATGTATTGCAGCTGATGGTACTGTCCTTCCTCTATACTTTATCTTTAAGGATAAATATCAACTGGAATGTTAATATTAATAAATTCCTTATTCTGTGGATACAGACAAATATCAAATTGCTACAGCTTCCAAAGGATATACAATAGATAAGCTTACAATGGATTGGATCAGGCACTTCCATCAGCATACAGAAAAGTGGGTTTCTAAGGGTGAAGCAAGACTATTGCTTATGGATGGCCATAGCTCCCATCTCATATATAATTTCCTGGATTTTTGTGAGAAAAACAATATTATATCCTTCTGTTTTGTGTCTTATATAATCTATCTTGTTCAGCCACTTGATGGTCAGCCCTTCCAGGTCTATAAACACTATTTTCACAAGAAAAATAACAAGAATATACAGTGGGGAATATTCACTATAGACAAGGCTGACTTTCTTTGTGATATCCCTTAAATTCACCAGGATACATTCAAACAATATACAATCCAAAGCACCTTTGCTGATTGAGGGATATATTCATGGAATCCTTCAAAAGTGCTTGACATTCTTGCAAGGTCACCATCTCCAGTTCTAACTATACAGGATAAAACACCATCAATTCAATCTATCTTAATTAATTCTCCTTCTTAGACAGTTTGTACACTGCAATAGAGCATTCAGAAGCTGGATAAGTTTGTTAATGAAAATTCTAGCCTTGATCAAAGCTTTATATACTGTCTTAACCAAGTCTTTTAAAGTGCTATACAAATAGCTGAATTGATAGCCTAACTTCAAAGCAATATCTCTTAATATCTAGAGTGTGCACACACTCTAAACTCTCAGAGATCTTGCAGAAGAATCTCTATTATAAGGCCATTAACAGTTAAAGATACAAATTATCAGATTGCTGAATATGCTGAAGCTGAACAAAAGAAGATTATTTCCTGTGTCCAGAAATGCCAGTCTTCAAAGCTAAAAACCACCACTATAGACCAGTCAGAAACTGTTAAAAATACTCAGGGAGATAGCCAGGATCCAGATGATATTAATGGGCTATTTAATGTATTTAAATACTAATCTACTTGTTGAGAAATTTGACAAAATAGTAGAAATTTTCTATTGTGGTGAAATTTTCTGTTGTGGTGCAATGCACCAACATGGGTAGGTGTTGGGGTGTTGGCACAGGTAGTATATTTTTTACTATTTTCTATATTTATAAATAAATCTCTAGGCAAAAGTATTATCTTATTAATACTACTATTTTTAATACTTTTTTAGCTTTACAGTAGCTGCAGAGCTTAGAAATTTAATCTATCTATATTTAAAGTTTTTTAAGTTGTTTAACTAAGTAGTACTCTTTCTATTATTATCTTATTTACTTGCTAATATATTACTTCTAAAAGAATATAGTTTATAGACATATTTCTTAGAGCTATAGAGAATAAAATCTCTTTAATTAAAACTTTTTTTAAAGTAATTATTATTTACTTTTAAAAGTTTTTAATATTAATATAGTGTCTGCCGCTTTAAAAATAGTATATCTTAGTGCAAGCTAGTATTAAGTAGTATTATTAGACTTTAGTAAATCTTTAAATATAACTTTAAACTTATCTTTAAACTAGTCTTTAAACTTGTTTGTAGACTAGTCTATTAGAAAAACTTTCTAGTATTTATACTTTATCTACTATACTATCTAGTAGAAGTTGTTTTAAACTTATTTAAACTAATACTTTGTTTCTAGACCTGCTTTCCAGGCTTATTTAGCTTAGATATAGATTTTATAACTCTGCTTAATTTTATCTCTTTATTAGTGTTTAGAGTAAGCTATTATTTATAGTTATTTTATATACTTATTAAATATCTAAGTTAAGAATTTTTAAATTTAGATAGTTTTTTTAGCTATATCTGCCTTTATATAAATAATTAATAAAAGTTACTAGTATGCTATTAAGGCCTGCTGTATTTAAACTACTTTATTTAAAGTTTTTATATTTTTTAGTAAATTCTAAATATGCTAGCTAGTTACTTTAAAAAAGAGTTATTCTAAAAAAGTCTTTTTTAAACTCTTCTATTCTATTAATCTTAGCTTATAATTAAAGTCTGTTAAACAGTTTTAATTAACTAGCTAGTATGGCAGAGACTCTAAATTCTAAGTAGTAAAAGATAAATTAATAATAAAAATTTTTAATATGCTTTTAAATCTAGTAGCTATCTCTAACTTATTATTAATATAGAGATTAAACTATTTAATTAATACTTTTAAAAGTCTAGTATTAATATATAGTTAATAGTCTAAAAGTCTTATAAAAAGCTGTAAATGTTAAAATCTCTTATAATTAAATATTTACTCTATAGTAGCAGCCTTTAATCTGTATTTTTAATAGCTTATTTTTATTTAAAGTCTGCACTCTGCCAGTAATACTCTTTCTCTAGCTAATTATTATAATAGTTAATTACTTATATTTTATATATATACTACTACCTCTTATCTAGATTTTAAATATTTAATATTATTAAATATAAATAGTTTAAAAGGTCTGTTTATATTTCTACTAACTTTTAATTTAGAAAGTTCTTTCTTATAGTTACTACTATTTAATACTTTTAATACTCTGCTCTCTCTAGCTAGTAGATAAAATATTTATTATACTTAAATTCTTATTTAATATAGAGTTTCTGTAGGCAGATAATATCTACTTTTCTTCAAAGTCTAGCTTTTAAAACTGCTATAGTAATAGTATATGCTCTATAGCAATTATACTAGAGTACTAGTATAACACTACTATACTAAATATTTTAAGATTAGTTAGTTTAAAGGTGTGTATCTCTCTTATCTTTATATTTTAAAAAATTTTTAAAGTATATTAAATTCTAAAAGTCTGTAAAGTTTCTAAATTTTATATAAATCTAGTTATAAATACTTTAAAGCTCTAACTACTCTTTTTAATAGCTGTAAACTATATTTTAGACTGCCTGCCTATTATCTATAAGCTGCTAGATACTAAGCTACTTCTAGTATAGTTTTTAATAACTACTTTTAAGCTAGATAAGCTAAAAATAGTTATATTAGATTCTCTAATCTTATTTATAGACTTGCCTAACTTTCTATAAACTTCTTTTTTTTAGAGCAGTTAGTTACTATTATAGAATACTTACTCTTATAGTTTCTATATTTTACTAGTATATATTAATATGCCTTCTCTGCTTTAGCTATATAGTTAACTACTTTACAGTTATAGTTTAAGCTTTTATATAATTCTGTACAGATAAAGTATATTAATAGACAATTACTATATATTTTAAAGCTGTAGTAATCTATACTACAGTATTTAAAATATATAGTATCTGATTTTAGTTTTTAGTAGTATTCTATTTAGTATTTAAACTAAATATTATTAGTATAGAGCTTTTATGCTTCTTTTAAAGATTTAAATATAATAATAATTATAAAGTTTTTCTAAGCCTTTTTTCTTAATATATTTAAATTTTATAGTCAGATTAGATCTCTTATAAAATGCAGAAAGCTATTTATTTTAATTTTCTATCTTTTTAGAGTAAGATTTAGAGTTAGATAATATCTAATAGATACTTTATATATTTTTAGTCTATACTATTGCTCTAATGCCTCTATAGAGATTACTGCTAGATCTGCCTTTCTAGCTGCTATTATCAGCTAGTCTGTATAAGTAGATAGTAGTATAGTATTTAATACTTCTTTCTACAATAGAATTAAGACAGTATCTATACTGGTATAGTCTAGATCTATTATCTAAAGAAAGTTTAAAAGTTCTATTTTAGTCAGAGCTAGATTCAGCTATAGTATTATATTTTTTTACTGCTTTTAAAGCATCTAACTCTCTATCTTATCTTATTATAAGTTACTGAGCCCTCTTAGAGGTATGCTTAGTCAGTTTAAGCTGAATTAGCTGTGCTAGCTTCTGAGATTAGATATTCTAGGCCTTCTGGGCCTTTCAACCCTTCTTATCTGGCACTGTCTGCCATTCTTAACTATTAGATTGAGTAGTTAGTAGAGCTGCTATATCTGTATAGAATATCTTTTTCTTAACTGATTATTGTATAACATAATCCACAAGTGAGCTGATCACCCCAACATGTCTGTGCCTACTTTTTGTTATGATCGGCGCTGCCCAATGCAGCATTGCATAATGGATATTACCCCACAAGAGATAGAAGCCATCATAGGCATCATATGATTATAACTAATCAATGGTATACAAGGACAAAAAGGTATACAATATACCATCAGGTATACAGTATACCATATGGTATACCAATACCCACAGAGGGACTATGTATATAAAGACACTCCTTAACTATGAGGATTAGGACCCTGTGGTCAACTCAAATAGCAATCTTAGTGGTAACATTGCTAGTAACAACCTACTACCTATCTTTTCCCTTATCTTCTGTCCTTCAAGATAAACCCAACAAACCTCTGCCTAAGAAGCCTTAGGCCCATTATTATACTTTAACCACCTTTCTTACAGAAGGCAAGCAGGAAAAGAAGCAAGAATAAAGAATATCACCCCCCAGAAGATAATACAAACCCTTAGGGAATTGCAGAACCATATTAGCAGGCTAGAGGGCCAATTATAAGAATAGATTAGTAAGAATATCTTTCTCAGAGAATAGATTAATCAGCTGCAGAACAAGCTACAAAATCAGATTAATAAGAATAATCAACTCCATAAATAAATATATCTATTAGGATAGCAGGCTGGGGCAAACATTAGCTATATATTAAATCTTACAGCTCAGAACCCTACTAACCATAATATTAACTTTAAAACCAAGATTACAAAACCTAACCTCTATTATAATAACTAAAAAAAGCTACAGATATTTATCTTCCAGTTAGAGCTCTATTTTTTCTTTAATCTTTATAAATTTCCAAACAAAGAAAGAAAGATTATATTTGTAGCAATCTATCTATAAAGTATTATAGCTTAGTGATTTAACCCCTATCTAAAGGATTGCCTAGAAAGATTATCAGAATAATAATAAGCTGAAACTACTGAAACTTTTAATAGCTTTAATATGTTCTTAAACCAGATTAAATAGAATTTTGGGAACTTAGATAAGATAAAGAAGACTATCAGAACTATTATATCCATCTAATAGAGGATATTAGTTACTAATTATATTACTAAGTTCCAACAAGCAGCAGCATTCCTTAAAGACTGATCAGAATAAGCATTTATGAAGCATTACTATCAAGAACTAAAAGAGGAGATTAAGAATGGGCTCCTTGCAGCAGAGGAACCAACTGATCTTAATAATCTGATACTTATGGCAACCCAGATTGATAACTGACTTTTCAAGCAACAGACTGAGCAATAATAATTCAATCCCTTTCAGCAAACCTCTTGGCACATAGAAAATGGAGGTAATGCCATAGAGCTAGATAATACAATCAGAAAAGAATAAAACATACAGGAAGCAACAAATAGGCAATCTAGAGAATCTAACCCCAATTAAATAGATAAACAGAAAAAATGCTATAAGCAGAAGCTATATATCCACTACAGAAAAAATAACTATATAAATTGGAAATGCCTAAATAGGAAATAAGACAACTGGAAATAAATATCAGTCACAGAAAAGAATAAATATATTAAAATTCTATAGACTGTCTGCTATAATAATAACTGCTCTGATCACTATGCCTCTAAGAATATAACAGGATGGTTCCCAAGGAACCTCAGAAAGTTAAAAAACTAGAGAATCCTGTCAGTATGGGACCCTTGCAGAAGTCTTGGTCTAGATCCCTGAATCTAGCTATAAGCATATAATATAAAACAATACTTAACAGAATAGATTTATTAAAACAATTGGTAATCACTGTCAGGATCAATAGAAAAAAAGTAAGAGCCATAATTAACAGTGAAGCTATAGAAAACTTTATCAATAATATATTTATTATCAGAAATAGGATTCCCTTTATAGAAAAGAAGGAACCATATCAGTTATCTATAGTTGATAGATCAGCCAGCAGCTATGAAGAAGGATGGGTATAGATGGAGATCAACCAATCTTCCTTAAAAATTGGACAATATAAGAAAAGGATTAATCTTGATATTATATAGATGCCAGGACACAATATAATTCTAAGAATATCTTAATTAAAGATATATAACCCATAGATAGATTAGGCAATAGGAAAAGTGTAACTGGCAGAGAAATCTAACAGAGATATAAGGCCTGAAGGGCAACCTAAGGAAGAAGAGAAATAGTTAGTAGAAATAAAGAAGATTTCTCAGAATACAATAATATAAATATGGAAAAGGGGAGAATAAGTAGAAGTCTTATATCTTATCCTTATATCAGAATTAATGATTAGATCTATAAAACAGAGAAAGGACCAACCACCCCTAAAAGGAATAAAAGCAGTTCCAAAGGAATACTAAAACTTTAAAAAAGTTTTTAAAGAATAAGACAGAGAATAACTGCCAGAATATCAGTTTTAGAATTATAAGATATCCCTAAAATCTGGAATATAATCAGCATTCAAACCTATTTATTTACTCTTAGAAAAGGTGTATAAGATACTATAAGAGTATATTAAGAAAAACCTGGAATAAGAATATATCTGGCATTCCACCTCACCTGCTGGGTATCCAATCTTATTTGTTCCAAAGAAGAATGGAAAACTCCAACTCTGTATGGATTATCACCAACTTAATAATATTATCATCAAGAACTGCTATCCCTTACCACTCATCTCTGAGCTATAGGATAGGTTGTGGAAGATGAAGTACTTCACCAAGCTGGATCTTAGAGAAGGATATTATCTAGTATGCATAAAAGAAGAAGAAGAATAGAAGATCATTTTCAGGACTCAGCTAGGATATTTTGAATATATAGTTATACTATTTGGTCTTACCAATATATCTGCTATATTTCAAAGCCTGATCAACAACACTCTATGGAAGTACCTGGATGTTTTTTATATGGCATATCTGGACAATATTCTTATCTACTCAGAGATCTTAGAAGAATATAGACAGCATATATAAAAGATTTTAGAAGTCCTGAAGAAAAAGAGACTCTCAGTTGCACCAGAAAAGTATGAATAATATACTTAGAGGATAGAGTTTCTTAATTTTATAATCTCCCTAGAACATATTGAAATGAACAAGGGAAAAGTTGCAGCCATTAAAGAATGGCCTATGTCAACAACAGTCAAAGAGACACAAGCTTTTCTTAGATTCACCAACTTCTATTAGAAATTCATATAGAATTACTCCAAGATTGTGGAACCTCTGATGAGGCTTACCTGGAAGGACCAAAGATTTGAATGGGGAAATAAACAGCAGGAAGCATTCAACCTTCTCAAACAGAAATTTTGTGAAGCACCTGTTCTGGGAATCTTTGACCCAGAGAAGCCTATCTTCATGGAAACAGATGCTTCAGACTTTGCCATAGGAGCATGCATCAACCAATCTGATAAGCAGGGACAATTGCATCTAATTGCCTTTTATTTGTGAAAGATAACCCTACCAGAACTGAATTATGATATCTATAACAAAGAACTTCTAGCCATCATAGTGGCAGTGCAAGAATGGCAACATTACCTGAAAGGGTTGAAGCACCAAGTTGTGATATATTGTGATCACAAGAATTTGGCATACTTCACTACCATCAAAGAATTAACCTGATAATAGATTAGATAGGCAGAAGAGTTAGCCCCCTATAATATCAAAATCATCTACTGAAAAGGCTCAGAGAACACCTGAGCAGATACACTCAGCCAAAGACCAGATCACCAGGAGGAAGAGCCTTTATCATAGCCTGCAATTTTGCAGCAGGAGGCTGATGGAACCCTTACTCTGGATAGGCAAGCTGCACCCACCCTGCAACTAGAACCAGATATATGGGCAGAAAAAATTAAGAAGGCCTATCAAAAGAATTCAATAACAGAAGAACTTGGAGAAATTAAGAATAATCCCAACATAACTAAAGAGGAAGAAGATATTATCCTATTCTGAGGATTGGTCTACATCCTAATCAAGTTAAGAGAAGATCTAGTCAGAGATATCCACAAAGCCCCAGCTTATGGGCACCAGGGAATAGAGAAGACCATTAAGAGGATTATCCAGAACTTTTACTTCCCAGAATTAAGAAGGATGGTGCAGTGTATAGTATTGTAATATAATCTTTGCATCAGGAGCAAGGCAGTATAGCATATACCATATGGACTCCTGCAGAACCTAGATGCCTTAAAAAGATTCTAACAATTAATATCACTGGTCTTCATTACAGATTTACCTGCATCCAAGGAATCTTTGATAGGGATAGTATATGACTCTATCTTGGTCATTGTGGATAGACTTATCAAATATGCCTACTTCTTGCCATACAAGAAATTATCCAATGCAGAGAAGCTAGCATACACCTTCCTATAGATCATTTTTGGGAACCACAGTATGCTAGAGGAATTTGTGTCTGATAGAGATAAGCTTTTTATCTCAGAATTCTGGCAAATCTTAATCTATCAACTTGGCTCTAAGCATAAGCTCTCCACAACAGCTTATCTACAGACTGATAGACAAACAGAATGGATAAATCAGACTCTGGAACAGTACTTGCACTGCTATATCAACTATTAATAAGATAATTGGATAAAACTTCTATCTATGGCCCAGTTTGCCTATAATAGCATTAAAAACAAGACTACCTAGAAATTATCATTCTATACCAACTATGGGTTTGAACCAATGGCTTACCAGGAACCAAAATCAAGCAGGGTTCTGGCCCAGAAGGGAATCCTTCAGACTGATTAACTAAAGGAGCTTCACCAGCAATTAAATCTAGATATTCAGTTTATTATCTATCAAACTGTTAAATACTATAATCAGCATCACAAAAAAGGATTAGAGCTAAAGGCAGAAGATAAAGTATATCTTTTTCAAAAAAATGTGAAAATAAAATAACTAAATAACAAATTGGATTTTAAGAAGATTAGATTATTCAAAATTGCAGAAAAGAAAGGAGAAGTTAATTTCCACCTTAAATTACCAAATACTATATGGATACACCCAGTTTTCCATATATTATTATTGGAATCAGCATTAGAGAACACTTAACTAATTACTAAGACTGAAGAGATCCTATCAGAGAATCCAGATGATAATAGGAACTATAAAGTAGAGAAGGTATTAGACAGCAGCATAATTGATAAACAGTTTATATACCTTTTGAAATGGAAAGGGTATAATAACTCTAAGAATTTCTAACAATCTATAGAGAACTGCAATGGGTGCAAAAAACTCCTTAGAGAATTCCATCTTTAAAACCCAGATTGCCTAAAACCAGAGAACCTGCCACACCAAAAAACAAAGAGACAACCCAAGAGGGGATGCCCACAGAAATTATCCTATTAGGATCTTTGGGAACTGCCAGAAGCCTCTTGCTCAGAACCTTCAGAGGCTAGGAACTCTACAATAAAATCAGGGAAAAGCCCCTTAAGAGGCTGTGGGTCACACAGCACCAAAGAATTCCCAGATTGCTGGCAAGCCTCATATTTATTGGCTAAGCACTCCAACTTGGCAAGTTCTTCAGCAGTGAGGGAATTTTTATTATCCAACTTTTCAGTTACTAGAGAATTATGATCTAATATCTTCAAACCATACTTATAAAGGAATTCCTCCTGATGTTCAAGATGATTGAGCTTTGCATAGGAAGATATAATGAGTTCCCAGGTCTTATAAATTTGGTCCCTTATTAACTTCTGAGCACTTTCCAACTTATCCCATTCCTTATCACTATGAAATCACTTCTTGCATTTGCAACCATGACAGGTACATAAGATGCAGTTCTGGCTTTTCAAATCCATAATGCAAGGAAAATTATGAGAATAACACCAAACATATAAAACCCTGACAGGATAACTGTTTTGCTGGATCAGGTCAGCCTATTGCAGACACTCCTTATAACAATTATAGGGCATATTCAGAGATACTTATAAGAGAAGAGGGCTCAGACCTGAAGACACAGGGGATAACCAGCTTTAAATGCTTTTCAGGATGAAAAGCTAGAAGAGGGGGAGTAGTGTTACAATCAGTGCTGCCCAACACAGCATTGCATAATGGATATTACCCCACAAGAGATAGAAGCCATCACAGGCATCACATGATTATAACTAATCAATGGTATACAAGGACAAAAAGGTATACAGTATACCATATGGTATACCAATACCCACAGAGGGACTATGTATATAAAGACACTCCTTAACTATGAGGATTAGGACCCTGTGGTCAACTCAAATAGCAATCCTAGTGGTAATATTGCTAGTAATGACCTACTACCTATCTTTTCCCTTGTCTTCTGTCCTTCAAGATAAACCCAACGAACCTCTGCCTAAGAAGCCTTAGGCCCGTTGTTACACTTTTCAAAATTCAAGGCCATTTTATTCAACCAAAACTGCAATTATATACAAAAGAAATTAGGAAATATTATAATTAGGATATTAAAGTCTTCTATGCCCTATAATATAACAGTCACTATATCTTGGAGGGGCATATATATATGATGGAGAGGCTGGAGCAGCAGTTTCTACACCAGAGGCAACTGAAGCTTCAGAGACCTAATTTTTAGATTTTATAAGATTCTAAGCTTCCTATACAGAAAGCCCTTCTGTATAAGATATCTATTTATTAGATCTTCTGCACTTTTGTTTTTATCTCTTATTTATAGCATATAATTCCCAGTTTTCCTTTATAAGAATAATTGTACTATTCATTGCCAATTAATAGCCTTTAATAAGCTAATTTAAAGCTATATTTATTAGGCTTGGAAGACTCTATATATACTACTTTAGAAAGCCTTTAATTGCTGTTGCTTAACACTCTAATTCAACAATATTATGTGGCATCCCTGACACCCAGAATGTCTAAGAATTGCTAAATTGGCTTCCAGATGGTGTAGAAGTCTTAAGCTGTATATTAAGTTATATAAACACTTAATCTGGATTGAATAGCACTAATCCAGTTGCTGCAAAGCCATTAATAAGATTCTCTGATTTGTAGGTTTCTGTATAAGCATATAGATATGCTGCAAGGAAGTTAAGCTTGTTAATATGATTAATGCCAAGCTGCATCTTATCCTTCACTATACAGCTATATGCTTACTTTAAAATAGTAAAATAACTAACATTAAGAGATTATAGAAGATGTGATAAATATAATAATATATAGATTAGAATAATGTTATTCTCAGTGCAGATTTTATCAAACTAAGAAGTTAAATAACTTTTATAACTATTAAGAATCAGTATCTGATATCTCCCCTTTATACAGGCAGTTGTGGATAGAATAAATAGCTTTTAAAGTTATAAGATTCCAATCTTATTAGTGGTCTATCCATTAGGACTTATCTTAATTATCTAATTATATGGTAAGCTTAATTCCTTATACCAGGACTGTTAATAAGTCTTTGCTTTGAATATAATGCAGGATGGTAATGCCTATCCCATAGCATTAATAGATTTAATTATTGTCATCCATTTGCAGTTACCAGACTGTAGAAGAGATAGATAGTTATATATATCAGCTCTAGTGACTACTTTAGTAGTAGCAATTAGGCTTATAGCAAAGTCTATCTTATCAAAATTATAGATATCTTCTTATAAGATCCTATACTCCATAATTGTATATTGTATAAGATTAAACTATTCACAGATAACCTTTGGATTCTCATATTTGGCATACTGATAATTGTATCTTTGCAAGAATCTGATTTTCAGCTTATCATAATAGTTGATAAAGTTGTGAACCCAATTCTTTCCAATCTGAATTAGAGAGATTGTCAGACTGCACTTGGAGAGAAGAATATTAGCCATATCTTATACAGCCACTGGTCAGGAAGCTGCTTTATATTTATTTATAAATAATATCCACTGTATAAGTGTATCCTCTTCAGTAATAGTTAATTTATGCCTATTGGCATGCTGCTCAGTCCAATTGATACTGCCATAAAGTCAGTTATGTAGAGTTGTATAAGGAACATTATAAAGATATGCTGCTTGACAAACAGACTGAATTTCTTGCTTTTTTAAAGTGGAAACTGCCAATAGTATTTACCCCTCTTGCTCAATAGATTTTCTTTCAGTTTTATGTGATTTGGGTGGCATGGTGGTGGTTGAATACTTTCAATCTCTGTACAGTTGACATGGACGCGTTGGGGTGATCAGCTCACTTGGGTGATCAGCTTGCTTGTGGATTACATTAATTATCTTATTAGACTTCTTAGATGCTGAGTGCTGTCTTACTGCATGCTGTTAATGGCTAATAATTATAACTCTGCTGGGTGGTCCATGCTCTGAAATCTCTGCAGCTTAAGCTAAGGCTGAAGAGCTCTAAGTGGCTGCTAGATATGCTATAGAGATATTCTGAGACTCTAGCAGTCTCTGAAGCCTCTGAACCTCTTATTGCAGTTGCTTAATTCTATCTATATACTGTTGCTTATAAGCATTCTATTCTGTATCTTAGGCCTCAAGCTCTCTTATAAGTTATCCTTATAGATGTTCTAGCTCTTGTTGTTATTGCTGTTCCTGTAGCTCAACTGTAGCTGCTAGGGCCTGATACTGCTTGCTCCTGCCCCCAAGGGGTCCTTAGGCCTAGGTCCCTAGGTGCTGGGTATGGCACTGTCCATTTCTTGGTGGTGCTGGATCCAGAGGTGCTGCAGCCTGATGCTCAGCTTAGGGACTGGCTTGACTCCCTCCTGCCTTGTCTTAAGCTTTTTTCCAGGTCTTCTAGGGCCTATGGTGGTCCCAGAGCTGCCTGAGGGCTCCAATATGCTGGGGTCAGTGTGTCTGGTGGCAATGGTGGTTCACACAGTTGAATGGCTGAGTTGCTGCATGACAGCTGTGACATACTGAGTAGACCACCACCATGGGGCTCTGGGGCCTCTATAGTGGTTTTCTGGGACCAAGAGGCCTCCTTGGACTGATTGATGTGTTAAAAAGATGTGTTTTATCAGGTGTCGATTTTTGATGTTCCAGTTGCTCAATCACCCAGTGATGCTCCTGGTTGGTTTCAAGAGCAGGGCTGAAAGCGGGCACACAATTCTATTGTCATCATGTTCGGGAACATGCAAGGCCAAATACTTACCATGTGAGGCGATCTATCTGTGGGGCTGTAATAAGAATAGATAAAATCAATTTGTCATGATCTCTCTAGCAACCGTCCTGTGATGCCGTGTAAGTCTTCCGGGGATTGGGAGAGATTCTCTGCCGAAATGAGAGCCAATTGCACATCATATCCAAGGCACAAAGCGTACAGTTGCTACAGGTGGGTCCTCATGAGGGAAGTTGTCAATTTAAGCCCATAATAATGCTTAGATATATCACCACAGCGACAGTCAATCAAATTCAACTCCCACACCTCGCCAATTTCTAAAAGTATCCACAATCAAGCGCCTACCCCTCGACACCAGCAATAAGTGTTTTGATACTCTTTCCAGCCTTGACATCTTTGAACGCCTGTTCTGCGTCTTCGAATTTGACCGTGCCAGTGATCAGTGCTTTCACATCAACCTTGCCCGACGCGATCAGCTCGACAGCGAGTTTATAGTCACCACTGCCGTACCTGAAGCTGCCTTTGACATTCAATTCCTTTGTACACGCCGCCATAATGGGGAAAGATATCTCGTCTTTGCCCATTCCCCCCTGTACATATGTACCACCGGTCCGAAGTACGTGGATACCGGTGTGTACAGAGGGCTCCGCACCTGATGCGTCAAGGACGACATCTGCGCCCGGACCAAGTTTGTATTGTTCTTTCATCCGTGCTGCGTTCTCTAACGCAGACACTTTTCCTGGTTCGAAAGTCGCCGTCCCAGTATATTTCTCCGCAAACTCCAACCTTGTAGGTTGGATATCCACAGCGATGACTTTGCTGGCTCCGAACGCCTTCGCAACAGCACAGCACAACAACCCAACCGGTCCAGCTCCGAAGACGACCACAGAATATCCTGGACGAACATCTCCCTGCTTCACAATGTGTACCGCAACGCTGAGTGGTTCCACGAGTGCACCCTCTTGCAAGCTCAGATTCTCCGGAAGCTTATAGCAGAAATCCTCTGGCAAGACATAATACTTCGCCAATGTGCCGTCATGGGGGGGAGTAGCCGCAAAGGCCATATTGATACAGAGATTATATTTTCCAGATTTGCAAGGTTCGCACCTGCGACATGGTACGCCTGGCTCAAGGGCAACTTTGTCTCCGACCTTCAAAGTGGTAACTAGGGAACCGACTTTGGCAACGATGCCTGAGGATTCATGTCCTAGGACCATGGGATCCTTGACCACGAATTGGCCGATAGCGCCATGCTCCCAGTAGTGGACCTGTATACAGAAGAGGGAGAATGGATCAGCAACAGTTATCATCTCTTGTAACAGAACTGCCTTGAAGGCGAGGAAATCGCACTCACATCGCTACCGCAGATACCCGTGAACTTGATCTTGATCAGAACGCTATGGGGGTCCTTCAATTCAGGAACAGGACGATCTTCGAATTTTACTTTGTGAATTCCTTCGAGGACAAAGGAAAGATTCTGGGGCATTAAAGCGGTTAACTCTAAGCAGGCCTCATGGAATTTGATGTACTGACATTCTCTGTCTCAGTTTTTGATGTCATTGTTCATGATCTGGCTCCCTGTATTGCAAACTCCAACCTGCTTTATTCTTCAGGACTGGGAGTTTTGAACAAAAAGTTAACGGGGGTCTCTCCGATGGATAGAAATGAGCTGCAACACAATTTTGGGAAAAATTAAGTCTTCAATGTGGAATGGGGAGTTGAGGTCAGAACGCCAGCTCAATACATCATGCCACTTCGCGTTGGCGGGGAACGCGGGCCAATCTATGGAACACTTCGTTCGGGAGACTTTCCTATCCGGCCGGAAATGGGTGGATACCGACTCCATGCCTATCGAATTTACCCGTCGGTCAGCGACTTTAACCGGTCAAAGATCCAGTTTTCTGGAGACTGTATGGAGTGCTGCCTCGCGAAAGTTGAACCTGTGAAGCCCGCCAGGCCCCGAAGCTGCTGCGGATACAGGCTGCCGATCTTGCATGTCACATGAGGAAAGCAAAGGTTTTATATATAGTAGTTACTAGTTTATCACGGACCATTGCGTGCATTGGATTCTAGAACTACAGGAAGTACTGCTGACAAGCGTTTTCTTCACGAAAAGCTCGGAAAAAAAATCATGGTCTCGGTGGGGACAAATTAGCCTGTCAACACTGGATACAGAGCTATTTATATTTATGACTATCCCTATTACTCGGGCCGTAGTAAGTTGCTCACCGTTTGCCACACTCATGACCTTTATTTAGATAGTGTACACTGGTAAGCTACGATATTCTCTGATGACCAAACTGAAAACATGCGTTCCCTTTCCGGGAGAGCGGTTCTATGGATTCCGGTTAAATATGTAGACCCGTATCAAGTACCTACTTTACTATATTATTAAAGCGCTTGGAGCTCTCCAGCAAAGTGGGAGACACAGAATTGTGGAGCTGCCGGTTGATGTCTTGAAGCTGTTTGACAACGGTTTTTCCGGTCCGAGGGTGCTGTCGCGGATGTCGAAGATAACTCCGGTGGTAAAAGCCGTCCCACCGTTCTCCGTGGTTCAGAGCTTGCGCCCTGCGGGGTGAACTACTAAACTCGCCCGAGAACAGGGCGATCGTACGGGGTAACTCGAATTCTACTGGCCGTATTGTAAACGACGCAAATAATGCGTACCGTAGCCCCTCTCCGTTACCGAGCGGCGAGATCTGTTCTGTGGCCGATCCTTAGATTATGTACTGTAGGAGAAAATCGTCAGACAAACTTCGTCCCCGAAACACCTGCCAAGTCTAAGGACCGCGCCCACATTGGGAGACCAGTGACCTAGCTCCTCTGTTTTCTTGTCTGAAACGGGAGCAACTCCGGTTGCATTGACATCACCGAAGAGCTGCTTGGAAGAGGGAGAAACGTGGATCGCCGTGATGTTCAGGCCTAGCTCCTACCCCTCCAGAGCAGTTTTGCAAGCTGCCCGCTCGAGACCGGCAAGACACAGCTATGTTGCAATCCAACGGCACTTCGGAGCTTCAGCGCAGCACCACAAAGAGGAAAAGACTCGGTCCTTCAAAGGTCAATTGTATGAGAGCACACAGCAACGGCTGAAGCGCGAGCGGGCTGAACAGGAGAGATTCGCGCGGTATCAGACACAATCGCCCGGGGGCCGCTATGCGGCTCTGTTGTTCGGTATAGCCTTCCCCGTACTTCCAGCATATTGATACACAGCGATGCGCTGACTCAGTGACTGTCTACCAGCATTGGTGTTTTTCTCTACGGGCGGATACTATTTAGGATCTCTTAAGCCTGCGGCTCTCCCAACCTCGTCCACAACGTCTCTTTCGGATATAGAGCCTCCCCGCCACAATACTTCGTCATCAAATCTCCAAGCTGCCTGGGCAGATTTTGTTGAGATATTAGGGAAAGACAATGTTTCCACTGATGAGTTTGACTTGGACACGCATTCTGGATCAGAGTGGTCGTCATATTCGCGTAAGGAGAATGAGAAACCTTTCCTAGTACTATACCCTTCGACAACGGAAGAGGTTTCACGGATAATGAAGGTATGCCATCAAAGGGTCATTCCCGTGACAGCATACTCTGGCGGGACCAGCTTGGAAGGGCACTTCTCGGCCACAAGAGGAGGTGTATGCATTGACTTTCGCCGCATGCATCGGATATTGGCGCTTCACAAACACGACCTGGACGTTGTTGTCCAACCAGCACTTGGATGGGAAGAGTTAAACGAGGAACTTGCCAAGGACGGACTCTTCTTCCCCCCTGATCCGGGCCCTGGGGCTATGATTGGCGGCATGGTTGGGACTGGTTGTTCTGGGACTAATGCCTACAGATACGGGACGATGCGGGAATGGGTTCTCTCATTGACCGTTGTTCTTGCGGACGGAACTATCATTAAAACGAAACAGAGACCGAGGAAGTCAAGTGCCGGATACGACCTAACCAAGATGTTTATTGGAAGCGAAGGCACTCTTGGACTGGTGACCGAAGCGACCTTGAAACTGACAGTGAAGCCGAAGAGCCAGAGCGTTGCTGTTGCCAGTTTTCCAACAATACATGATGCTGCCCAATGCGTGACGCGGGTTGTGGAAGAGGGCGTCCCTGTAGCTGGCGTTGAGATTCTAGATGATGTGCAAATGCGATGCATCAATGCCAGCAAGACGACCAGTCGGCAATGGAAAGAGTCACCCACACTGTTTTTTAAGTTTACAGGCACGCCGGTTGGAGTCAAAGAACAGATCAGTATTGTCCAAAAGCTTGCAAAGAGCACCGCCGGACAATCCTTCGAATTTGCGCGTGGAGAGGAAGAGATGCAGGAACTCTGGAGTGCACGCAAGGAGGCTCTCTGGAGCGTAATGGCAATGAAGCGAGATCCTCAAGACCATGTGTGGACAACAGATGTGGCTGTACCAATTAGCAAGCTGCCTGATATCATTGAGGCGACGAAGCAAGATATGGCTCAAAGCGGGCTACTTGCAGGGATCTGCGGTCACGTCGGGGACGGTAATTTCCATGGTAAGAAAAATCCTTTTTACGTGCGACTGGTTGTACGTACTACTGCTAACTAGTGACTCCACTAGCTATCATACTATTCAATGACAAGGAGAAGAAGGTGGCGGAAGAAGTGGTTCATAGAATGGTGAAGCGCGCCGTGGAAATGGAGGGGACTGTCACTGGGGAACATGGTGTTGGTCTCATCAAGCGGGACTACCTTGAGCATGAGGTTGGAGAGACCACTGTCGATGCCATGCGGCGAGTAAGTCAAACCATAACCTCCCTTTTTTCGTTCCGTCATCAAACATCCGCTGCAGTTTATGGGGCTTCTGTTCTGACATTAATGATCTCAAGTTGAAACTCGCATTTGACCCTCTTTGCTTGCTTAATTGTGACAAGGTCGTGCGTGTCGAACCGCCTAAGCCTGAAGAGTCTAAGAAATGGTAGTGCCTTATGCGGATTTTTAATTAATGAAGCAGTACCAAACAAGATAGTCTCGAATGTTAATAATATCAAGTTGGGGTTTTCTTGGTGGTATGACGCATGATATGCAGGGAATCATCTATTACTGGCCCAGATATCCCTGGCGTACTGCAAGAATACCAGGCTATTTTCCACAAAGTTTTGTTGCGTGCTTCCTGCTTAATCCGAGTTCAACTTATGCCTTCCCAAGATGCAACCCCCAGAGGCGCATTTAATTAGGTGCTCACATCCTTGCTCGTTTTTTTGAGAACTAGGGGCAACATCTACATACTGCCCTCGACTGTTTCGGCAGATATTGGCTGGTCTGAAGCCATTTGAGCAGACGTTGTACCTCTATACATGCATCCATCCCAGTTACTCCTTGAAGACTTAGGGATGAGTCAGTACCACCATGAGCAATAGCCGCTACAAACAACAGACGGTGCCATGATCAAGATTATATGGATGATGGTTTCTAGTGAAAAATGTCGGTATAATGAAAGGGATTTCTAGTAGTTGGATGACTGGGTGTTATGGCAACTACTTGACAGGTCCATGGTTCCTCCAATCTGCTTTGGTGTTGAAAGTTATCAATAATCCGGAAATCTTCCCGCTCTCCATCAGGCAGCCTCTCTGAAGAATGTTCCTTCCTGCACAAAACACAAGACAACCAGGTTTGAAGCAATCATTCAAATGCTTAGATATACCACCAACATCAAGCCTTCCCACTTATTCTGCGACAAAGATTGACAAGATCAAAGTCACTTACCTAATCTTCTTCGTAATCAGACCTGTGATGACGGTGGTGGTGATGGTGATGGTGGCGGTGGTGTCGACGGCGTCCTTCATCACCATCATCATCATCATCATCACCACCACCGTTGCTATCATCTTCATATCGACCTCTGTATCCTTCATCCTGGTCGCCATCGTCACTACCATAACGTCGTTCGTCTGCCTCCCTTGAGTAGTCCCTCTGACGCTCACGTTCATACCCTCTTTCGTCGCCACCTTCATAGTAAGACCGGGAGCCTTGGCTGTAGCCTCGCCGCGAACCATATTCATAACTGTCCTCACTTTCACGATATCCCTCGCCTCTGCCACCATAGCCGGAGTCATAGCCCCTGTGAGGAATACTCAAGTCAGTTACACGGCCGGACAGACTTATTTTCACAAAGAGATGCAAACCTACGGCGTAGATCCATATTCATCTCTTGAGCCACTCAATTCGGCTCTACGCCTATACTCCCCGCCGGCGGAAGGATAGCTATCGCGGGATTCCCCGTAGGCGTATTCGGAGTCATAGCCCTGCTGCGGCTGTCTGTATTGATGATACTCTTCACCAGCAGAAGGGTAATTCTCTCGAGACTCTCGATAGGCATATCCTGAATCGCCCCCATAACCAGACTGTTCATATTCACGTATCTCTCCTTGGTAGATATTTCTTCTGGTATGCTCGGCTCCTCCGTATGTCTCCTCGTCCCCATAGCCCCCATATCGGCGAGTTTCAGGCTCAGCAGACGTTCCGTATGAACAGTCACCTTCATACCGGTCTTCCTGGTAGGACTTCGTCTCCCTGGACTCTCCAGATCCACCGCTAAGAATTTTCGAGCCAACGTTGCCAACAATCCCGCCAATTAGACTTCCGAGGGCACCGCCTCCCACAGCTTCTCCCGCCAACTTCCCAATCCTGCTTGCTTCAGGGGCTTGGCCTCCACCGGATGAGCCAGAGTGCTTCGGTAGCCCCAGAGGCTTTCCGCAGCCATGTCCACTGTCGTGGACTCCTTCCTTATGGTTCTGGCCGCTACGGACTCCTTCACGGCTCAACTGCTGACGTAGAATGTCTTGGCCTTCTTCACCTTTCTCACTCCACCACTCCTCAACTGTCCTGAACATTATCTGGCGAATATCTGAGGCCCCATCTTCGCCGTACTCGCGAAGTGCTGGATGGTGAAAGACGCCATGGATGATCCGGTCAAGCGTGCGATCAACGTCAACATCCTCATCATCCCAACATTCCATCAGCTGAGGGACAGTCCATTTCACAACTTGAGAGGCTATCCGGCCAGCGGGCTCGTTCAGAACGTTGGAAAAATGGTCCTTTGACAGCATCGAGTGTGTTGGATTAGAGGAGTAATCGTCATCGAAAACAATATGCTGCTTGTCCAAGCTGCTCTGAATAACTTCCGAGGAGCCAGTTTCAAGTTCCTTCTTGACCTGTGAGATGATTGGAAGAACGTAAGGTGCGATAACTGAGAAGGCAAACATGGTGATCTGGTCCTGTATCTGCTCGATCAGCTCCGGCAGAACAGGGATCTTCTCGATGGCTTCATTGATAGCTTTCAAAACTTCATCATGCCACTCCAATACAGGATATATCTGTCGCTGCACATCGTCCAGGTAGCGAGTCCACTCCTCGGGTTCACGAGGACTGATATTCTGGTTGTGTTCCTTGGCGTCTTCTGCTTGCGCTTTGAATTCGTCCATTTTGTCCTTTTGATTACTTCCCCCAAGAATTCCTTCAGGCACTCTGTCAAGCAGATCTTGAAGGAAGCTCTCACTAGGGGCATTTATCTCCGAGTCACTGATAGCGCCCTCTAGGCACTGGATCTCGGACTGAGTTGCCTTGTCAGAGAACTCTCCCATAACTGAGTGGAGGAAGTCTACGCCACCGAATGTTCCTGTCACAATCGGGTAGACGGGGTTGTCCACTCCTGGAAGCTCGACTAGGGTGCGTCTGCCAACGTGGGGGAAAATGTCACGTTCACCGAGCTCGATAAGACTTAGTTCGGTGTAATTCGAATGGGCGGCGTAGTCCTCCAGGCAATGCAGGCCAGTACCCATCAGCCGGAGGGCTTCATATAGGTCCGCTTTGTCGCCTGACCTGGCATATAGACGACCCAGTTGGATGCATCGGCCAAAGACTCGCCGAACCAAACCGGCCGATGTGTTAATTCCAATATCCTCTGTCGCAATGTAATTTTTGAGACCTGTACGTGGAGGCGGCTTCCCGTCAGCAAACCCACAATTCGAGAAAGGAAGAATGATAAAAGAATACCAGTTCTCAGATCAATAGACAGCTCGCGCTCCTCGTCGACTGGACCTCTGAGTCGAGGATCATAGCGTCGCGCGTCATCCCCTTCGGCATATCCGAGGGGGTTGTCAATGTGCTCTGTTGGGTCATAGCATCCCAACCGCTCGGTAGTCACCTCAAACTCTCTGGTCCCATATCTAAAGGCATTCAGCAGGTGAAGAGAAGATGGAATTTTGGAACCAATGACGTACCCAAAACTCATGAACCCCAGAACCCAAAGCAGGATGCGAATAGCCTCGGCACTAACATATTTTACCGTACCGACATCGACAGCCTGACTGTAGTCGCGGAGCCAGTTTCCAAAATAGACACGTTTGACATCAAGCTTGCTGAACTTGTGGCCGCCGGCAATGCGAGCCATGAACAAGGACAGCAGGGCATCTTCAACATCGCCGTGACGCCAATTCTGACCCTCAACACTGGACAGAGAAGCGATGTTACCGGCGCCGAAGGCGCGGGCGGGATGAGCGAAGAAGAAGAGAAAGAAGAGTATGACCAAACCGAGAGACGGAGCGGGCAGACCCATGGTTCAGGACTTCACTGGCTCAGCCAAAGTCTACTAGATTGGCTAGGGAAAAAGGACTATGAGTGGAAACCACTGAAGAGATATACAGGCACTGGATATCTGGACAAAAAGGAGAGCAGACCGATGCAATTCTGTCTGGGCAAAGTCAGAATCATGAAACAAAGCTGGCGCTTGTATTGTATCTTCAGAGGGTTTGGGGTGCAGGGACCAGGGAAACAGATAAGTTCAGACCACACACTATATGCGTTGCCGGTAAGGGAGTGAAAAGCATACCTGTTCTCTGTGAAGGATAGTACTATTATTGTTTGTAAACAGAGTTGGATTTCTTGTTCTGATCAGTGGGGTGACGGCTCGTGTTTTGGGTGTTCTCGGAGACCTCCAGGTGGGGCCTGGTCAGAGAGCTGAGGGGGGTGGAGAAGCAGAGATAGGCCACTTCACTACAAAACGCAATGAAGGAATAGTTATCTATTGCATGATTGCGATAGATTTGTCGACATGTGTGTACTGGATCTTTGTTATACCAGAAAGATCGCAAGGTCTGGCATTCAGTGTAGATATCCCTGATGCTGCGCTTGTCTCTACAGTACTGTGCCACCCCTCCCCTGCTACCTACTGTCTTGGCAGGTTGCATTTTTATACCCATGTGATTTGGAAGCTATTGGAGGGTACCCGGGCACTACCATATGATAGGTCAGAGACCCTAGGCAAAGCCAGCCCAGACCTCAATATAGCAAGAGCGGCGAGGTGGGTAGCTTGGACAGGGGAGGGGACGTCGAAAGATATGGCAACCTACTGTAGTAATGATACATAACACGCTGCGTTGCCTGGGTACACCTTACAGTAGTATAGATCTATGTTATCTACTAGGGTCGGGGGAGGACACTTTATAATTGCCTTCCAAGTTGCTGCTCATTTGTACATGTATAGAGTATAATACAGTAGTGTAAAGGACAGTACCGTACAGAATGCCACAGATTGGTTACCTGATTGGTCTGTTACAATACGGACATGGTGATGTACGGTATATCCCCGTCACCATACACAGTGCAGTACATCCCAACAGGACCGGGGATTTATCGATCAGAACTCAGGGCCAGCTGGAATGATTATGACACGGAAATATGTATCTTAGGTAGACACTCGCCTCCCTTCTAAGGTGAATGTAAACTGATTAGGGCATGCCTCTGTGAGATGCGGGGATCTCGTACCCATGTACACGGACTTCATATCCATGGATGCTTCCTCCAATATCCGCATGCAGCAGCTCCCCCCTCCTCTCCCAGCCTTCTCCGAGTCTCTCCCATCCATACCGTGTCTTCATCCTTCCATCTTCCATCCGCTATGCCCTTAGGCTAATAGTCCCTGCTCTGATGCGATTTGATCGGTATGCTCACTGTTGCACCTTGTCTCCCCTTCCTTGACCCAGGGCATCTGCGCCGGGCTCGTCCCACTCCCATCGAGCCCTAGCCTCCTCAGGATGTCCGCTCCGAACCGCCGTCCATGCCGTCCAGACGTCTGCATCGCCGTCTCCAGCTTTAATTGTCATTTGTACCTGATCAGCTATCATATCAGCCACCACACGCTTATCTCGTCTCCTACCGCTCTCGCGTAGACCGACCTACCCGTTGATGATCCCGACGATCACCTGCCATCGTCGATCGATTCACCGCCCGCCTTTCCTCTCCGCCTTTCCTGTTCTCCCGCCCTCGTGCTTATCATTCTAGAGACCGACAAAGATCCTCCGTCAACGCCCGCTCCGCCATCGTACCGCTTCCCTGGGTCCGTGGGCCCTCTCCCCGGCGCCCAGTTGACGATCCTCGCGACAATGAGTCTTGCGACCGTTCAAGTGCCCGTCTAACTGTGAAAGTCACCACGAGCCAGGGGAATTAACGTCGCGTCTCCCGTCGTTCCCCATGGCCCGCTCCGATATTCAGTTTACTCGAGGCGCTCCTCTCTCGGGCGCTCTCAAAGCAAAGACAAAAGACAATGAACCTCCTGCCCAGGCCGAAAAAGAAGGCCACTCCCTCCTCCATCGGAAGACAAGGATCGTGTCCGCGTGGACCTCGCATCGCCACAGCTCTCAGGGGTCATCACGCTCTTCCTCTAGACTAGCTGACTCCAAAGATTCCCTTCAATCCGCAACGTTGACCGCATCCGGAGTATCCCCCTCGGAGGTCAATCCTCGAGTTTCCATGTCCTCTGCTCGAGCTACTCCAGATCCTTCGACAGAGCAGGCTTGGACATCCGATTCGCATCGATGGTCGAGTGTGTCCGCACTAGATACCACATCATCGCCGGAGGCTCTTTACCATCCGCCGCAAAAGACCAGAAGTACTAAGCCCAAGGTTCACATCAAACCATTACTGAGGAAGATGTCGTCCCGTGACGACTCACCGTCGACGTCGATCGACCTTTCTCGACCCGCCATTGAACATGAAGGTCTCGGAATCTATATTAATCTTGAGCGGGACAGACGACAGGGTGATTCTTCGACCAAGGGCGCTCCCCACCAGGGTGTTTCCGGCTTCCATCACCGGTCCACAAGTGGCACCTCGCAATTCTCTGCTGTGACCACTTCAACTGTAAGCAAGCCCGGCTCGCAGTATGTTCATCCTATGCGCCAGGTTCCTCGCCCACATACTCCACCCTTAAGCCAGTCGTATCAAAACTCTATGGCTGGAAGCGAAGACTCCACAGAGAGGACCCGTCTGTCCTTAGATGCAGACTTCCTGGCACATTCCAATTCAGAAGGTTCCCACCATTTGACGCCTGAGATGCCTAGTCACGGCCCACGATTGTCGCTGCACATCCGCGACAGTTCATTCGCAGGGTTTCCTGAGCAATCTCAGACGAGTATCACGGGGAAGGCATCTGCCATGGGCCATGCGATGGACAGCACCAGCATCCTTGAGACGATCTCGCCCTTGTCGAGGTCTTCGTTGGATTTTAGCTTTCGATCGAAGACGCGGACAAACACAGACCCCTTATCCCGTGCGGCTACCGTCCAGGCCGCCCGTCAGGCATTCGAAGAGAAGGAAGCGGCAAAAACACGCAAATTCGAGAAGCAGCAAATGAAAGCCCAGGAGAGAGAGCTACGACGTAGGGAGAAGAAACAACAACAGAAGGCCCACAGCGATCATCCAACCTACGCAACCGCGTCGGGACGAGATGTGACTGAGAAGCCAAACCCACCAGACGGGCTTGATTACAGTTTCCTGCCTGACCGTACTTCAAGAGAATATCACCAATCAAGGACGATGCCGCCGCTCAGCAGCCAATCTAAGTCACGTTCATGGAAGTCCAGCTTCAGAAATACATGGATGCTCTTCCTTACATGGCTAAGGACACGGCTGTTCAAGTTGAGCAGGAAGGTACGAAGATCTTGTTGATTAGAGGTACGACTACATATCGACAAACGCCATTTGCGTAGTCGGATACGACCATATTCGCCAGAAATCCTACAGACATGTATAGGACGTATGGCTCGACATGCTACTAGGCTTCTCGGACTTCCCCAGCGTGAGATTGTAGATACCGGGCTGTTAGTGGGCATGGCATTCTCGTTGGAACTGCAATTGGTTGTACACTGGCCCGTATTGTTCCCAGTTCCAGCACTAGGACAAGGTATAATGTCAGATTTTTGTTTTTTTTTTCCCCTTTTGTTGTCTATCTTGTCCATTTGTTTGATGGCAGAAATACCGAGCTTTTCTGATCTCAAATAATATATCTTACTGTTTGGCGGAAAGGGAGATGATGCTTCTTTCTCAGGAGAATTCTCTCTTGATATGGATTGCAGGTTCATCAGATTGACTGTCAATGTACTTACAGTGTGGTTCACCTACATTAGAGATCTGGCTTGCCGCCGTATGTAGCTGCAAAATAGTGAGCCGGTTCAAACAGTATGCAGTTTGTCCAATGTAGTTCGTTTTGTCTTACTTCCAACAAAAACAGCAACTACTACTACTACTACTACTACTACTACTACTACTACTACTTCTTACAGTACTACTTACAGTACTACCGGATCTTGAAGGACTATTGGCCTGAGGCTTGGGGATGGTCATCACGTGGCAAAGTCTTAGTCAGCGGAGCCGCACTTGAAAATGCACAAAGGATCCGTCTGCGTCGCCAAAACATCTCATTGTCTACTACTACTACTACGGCGTGCGGAACTGCGCATACTGCTTTAAAGAGCTGTCGTTGAGTGAACCCACACGAAAGGGACTAACGGGATCTCTTATCTACGGTGTACAGGAGCGACAAGAAGTGACTGATAACTCTCCTCCGTACGGTGATCCACGCGACTCCCCACAGCTGAACGTCTTCCGTGCCCTCATCACGCCTGCAAGCTTATTGACCAGTCGTTCCTGCAACCTGCCAAAGACGCCTCCTCTCAGGAGGAGCGTCTCTGCAAAGTTTGCCCATCATGGTATACGATTGGGATGGAAAGCGCGAAATTTGCTACCAGATGTACATCAAGGATAAAAAGGCTCTTGAGGAGATCATGGAATACATGAAGACCGCCCATCAATTCGCCCCAAGGTAAGCTTTGGTACCTGTTCCCTCTCCGCACCTTCGTCATAATGCGCCCCATTTTCCCGTCTTCGAATTCCACCCCTCCCCCGCCCCACGCCTTTTCCACAGGCACCTGTCCATTTCCTTGTTGCAATTCACGTCGACACAACATCTCTAGGATGTTTTGTTTTACAAACATTTACTAAACTCATAATTCCATTGTTTTGCAGCAAACGCGCTTTCCAGACTCAGTTCAAACGATGGGGCTTCCCTTCGAAACAAAACCCAGCTCATAAGAATGCCGGCCTCGTCGCCCGCGTAAAGGAATTATGGGAACGTAACACCAGCCAGCGTGATATGCTCAGGATCCTGAATGAGGAAGGCTATGATATCAAAGAACGAGAGCTGATGCGGGTGCGTGCAAAGAACCGCTGGTTGCTCCGGGTTCCCAACGGGATGAAATCTCAGCCTACAGTCCAACCTCAGACGCCTCAGCCAGAGGATGAAAGCCTTCTTGCCCTGCAGCAAGAGATTTACAAACATGAGGGATCTTTCGATGGAACCCAAACACTTCCCGCTCAGTCGGCAGTACAGCGCGCTGCGTCACCTGGCCTGTCACCTGAAGTTCTTGCGAAGCGCAAGGAGCGGCTCGAGCGCCTGCAGGCGGAAAGTGCAGAGCGTTGGGCAGCCCGTAAGCGCCGTCGTCGTACTCGAGGCTGGGCTGGACTGCCAGCCGATCCACCTGGACCGCCGCGTTTCCCGTCCGAGACTACGATCGATGAGAGTAAACAATATCTCAGCCTAGACAACGCCATGTATCGCCAGATCCGCGATCAGTTCCAGAAAATATGTGAGGAGTTTGGTTTCATCAAGAAGACAGTCGCTGGTCCCCAAAGATGGCAGCAAGCAAAGGACAAGTTGATCCAAGAGTCGCCACATCTCCGACATGTTTTCTTCGAGGACCCGAACCAGCTCGATGCAAAGGCACTCGCTCTCGATGTGGTATGCACTGATGTCACAAAACGAATGAGGACACTTGAACGGCGGATGACCATAGCGGAGGCCAAAAACGCCCTCGGAATCAACCCAGAGGAGAGTCGTCAGATCCGAAACGCGTTTTATAACACGTTGAAGGCAGACCATTTCACGAGCAAGTTGGAGGCCGGCGATGAACATTGGAGAGAATTGAAAGAACAGTGGATTCAAGGCTCTGAGCTACTGCAGCGTATCCTGGCACCCGGACCGGCTGATCCGGAACATGCCACCAAAGTGAGGGCTCTGGAAGTTCTCTGTCGGGACGTAATGAAGCGTCTGCGAGATGATCAGACCAAGCGGGATCCGTCGAGAAAGCGGTCTGTTCTCCGAACTGATATTCAGGCACCTATTGCGACGACGACGACGACAACAGCAGCAACAGCAACAGCCAACAATGTCAACAATGTAAACAACGCATTTGGTAATGGAATCGGGAACGGTATCAGCACACTCGCTTCACAAGCTCTTGCCAGTGCGCCAATGGCTGCAAGCGACATTGGCGATATGCAGATCGATCCATCTCTACTTCAAGCTGCCAACGATCCCTCCTTCACGAGTACCCAGCACCATGCAGGGCATCCGTTCGGGTACGTGGACCCAATGCTTGAATCAACACTCATCCCTACTCCTGTGTATCTCCGCATTAGCCCTCATAGCCAGGTCCATGGGGCGTCCAAAACCTGGGTTGAGAAGCTGGCGACACGTTCTGTAGCCGAGTTGCGGCAACTCGTAGCTGCCAGGTTCCCGGATTCTGTCGTTACAAGAATCGAAGGTATTGATAAGGATGAAAATGGAAATGATATCCCCTTTTTAATTGACGAAGATCATGAACTTGATGCCTACCTAACCCATGTACACGGAAGGAAAGCGACCTTCCTCTTCTGCTTGAATTCCATACAGTGACTGCATGTCTTTCATGTCGTGCCTTGGCTCATGGTCTGTTAACTTATCCGGATCATTGACCTCTTAACTGTCTGTTGCTCCTGGTTGGTTCTATCTTAGTCTCCCAATGGAAGATTAAAGCTACCAATGTGCTTGAAGAACTCGGAAAAAGGTTGTTTTTGTAGATTCAAATCTGCATCTCATGTGAATTGTTCTTTGAGGAATACGCTTATCATGTTAAATCGATGTGTAGAAACGGTAAATAGGCGTCTTTTGTGCAGATCTATTTCTACTGTACATACAGGGGCAGTCGAATTAATACTGGGAATCTCCCAATGATATTATGTTGTTTTGGCCTTTGCTGGCCTTTTATATCATGTTCTCTGTTGGTAGACGTCAGCAGTTGTCCTGTATGGCTGCTTCCTGATTGCTATTCGTTATTTATCTGTCATTTTTGACCCCACCTAACATACCTAGTATGTTAAATTCCTATAATAGCTGGTCAACACTCCACTAGCGGTTATATTTACCTGGCAACCTTGAGGGAAGCGGTATGAGCATGACGACAGGGGATGCTCAGAGTTAGATATCTTCAATAACCGACAGCTACTTCAATTGTAAATGTCGAGCGTAAATAGCACCCTCTGGCCTCCTCGAGATCTGATGCTAGTAATCTCGGTTTATGGCGATATGTTATTCCTCCCAGCCCGAAGGGGCCACTTGAGTTGTGCCACTTTCTATAATTACCTTAGTAGGAATAGCGAAAGAACAGCGAAGCTGTTAATAGAACCTACATACTGCTGTACTCCCACATTATCACCCGCTCCCATGCAGTATACCCTACTGCGGAGTAACCCGTAAGCAACTCCAAGCTATAAGAAAGCCTTAGTCACATAAAGTCCAGCCAAGATTCTTTGGCACCATACGGGCCGACAGAGGAACCCCTATTGTCCTCGAAGTGAAGATCCAGCGCTCGCCAACACTGTGACGGGCCTCATTTTACCATTCTATATTTTGTGCCTTGCTCTAGCGGTGTCTACAGGCTAGGTTACATAGTGAAGGATTTGATGAGGGAATATGAACTTTGGTACATAAGAACCAATAGAAGCTTTCAATTTGTTCTAATGCCTAGAAGCAGAAGATATGAGAAAGGCGAAGAGGAAATCTACTTGATAGTAAAAAGAAGCTCATTTTTATATGTGATTCCCCTTCTTTCATCACTCTAGAATGCTCTAGAACTCTTGGCTGATTCTTTAATCTCATATTATACCCGCAGATTTCATCTATCTGAGACCCTTTGCTCCCTTATATAAAAAAAATTCAGTATCCTGCTTTAACTGAGATTCCTGGACCCTCTGGATCCATGCAGGTGAGACCGGGTGGCGGTCTCATGCTGAAGGGAGTATTCCGGTTGGTTTGAGACTGTGGAATCATACACATCCATGGCTCTGAGAGATCGGTTCGGGAAATCTAGGTTTTATTTAAATGGAGGTCGATCACCTTTAAGAGGTCTAAATAGGCAGCAGTCCACTGGGTCACCTTTAGCGGCTTCTAGGAACTTAGTCATGTAGACCAAAAATCGGATTCATCTGGTTGAGAACTTGAACTGAACTGCAATGTCAAGTTGAATATCATTCTGTCAACTTTTGAAAAATCGCTACAAGAGGACTTCTTGCAATCGTGATTGCCTTAGCGTGGAAAGGCCTAGATCCTTATAAGCTGCGCACAATTTGAATATGCAGTTTATTGACAGCAGGCCATGAGAGGAGGACAGTGTGCCTTTTCTATATACCATTGCATCTTATGAGAACCATATATACATCTCTGGTACCGTTGTCTGCACTGAAGAAGTGTAATATCCTGCAATAATGACCCCGTCTTGAATTCTTATCGCTGGCTGGCACTTATGTAATAGTACTGTGACTCGTACAAAGCCTAGCAGTACACAGCAAAGGCAGGAGGATTTTTTTTAATTCTAGTCTTATTTCAGGATCATGTCATCTTGAGTGGATGATCATGGCTTGCACTTTGCAGCCGCTGACCTTAAATCTCTGTGCTTTTGTATTCCAGGCCACCATTAGAGGAAATGTGAATAGCACAAGTTTAAAATGGCATCTGATAACTTCAGGAGCTCATCAGAGCTCGCCACTCTAAATGCAGATCACCCGAAAATTCTGGGATAAGCAGTAAATAATGCTGTTTGCAAGTATGCTCCATCAAATAGTATTCTACGCAAGAAAATCAAAGGACAGCCGCCTCTGAGTGACTCGACGACTTCATCTTCCCCCTTTTTCTTAGTTGGCGACGAGAGAGTTAACAACGTCCCTGAAGAGGGTACTAACAGGTGGCAACGAAAACGAAGGCACTGTGCCAAAAATGCCAGCCAGCTGTTTTGACTGCAAAGATGTTCTCTCAGAACCAAAGATGGCAGGTTTTTGCAGGGGCGACAAGTCTTGACTAACACCAAGCAGTCGGTCCCCGAATAGATTCTCCAACCCTGCTTTAAGATGGGATGATAGGTCGCTAGACGGAACTACCACCTCCTGTGCCTTCTCACAGCAGCTAAGGCGCTGCACATTGGCTGCCGCGTCCACAACGACATAATCACCAGACCTGGGGTCCGAGAGTAATGTGAGGGGACAATGCCCCAGCTTGGACCGGAATATAGGCATGGAGGAATGAAGGTCATACACCTCAACATGAAAATGAGTCTTGCGTCGTCTCCTACTCGACTGGTCTGAGTTCCTCGCAAAACGTCGAGCAGTAATCGCGAAGGTCTGGGTCTTGGGATTCACAGCTAATAGGACCGGACCTCCCTCAGACGACGAATTGATAAGACCGGAATCCGGTGCCAGGACGCTCTTTAACGTGTCATCAACTATATCCCAAATGGATATAGATTCCCTCAAGGCAATGATAAGATGACGCCCCAGAAATTTTGCTGCGAAGGGCTCACTGCAAAATAGTCCGCTCCGACTGTGACGGACTTCGCATTTGTGAACGTCAATTAGATGAACAACGCCGAAATTGGATCCTGGCTGCGCATGCAGACAGACAGCGAGTACTGAACCATCTTCTGAAAAGCATATAGAGCCGGAGGTTACGGCGTCGCCCCCGAGGTTACCTTTCAGATCCAGAGCGTTTCGACATTTCCATGTCTCGGGTAGCCGATCTGCATGGCTGCGCGACTTTATTCCACTGCGATGCCTGGTTGTAGGACCCCAAAAACGCAAAATTCCATCAGCCCCAATCGTTGCAAATTCATGGCTTCCAGGTCGCGATACGAGTCCAAGGACCGGAACTGGACCCACAGGCGACCGGAAATGGGGTCCATCGACACGAGTGACTAATTCCCATAAATTCGTCAACTCATTCCATATCCAAAACTTTAGGAAGACCTCCCGACGATCTCCAATGTTGCCTTCATCACCAACATGAGAAGCCGTAAAGGCTTTGACGTCCTGGGGATGCGGATGCCAATTATCGACCGTAGCCAACCATTTCCCGTCCTGGCTTAAATCGAAATATTTGATATCGGGTGTGACTATTTCAGCTCCGTCTGGTCCCGTGTTCAAGACTGTAAGATTTGTTCGAGCGAGAGCTTGACGAGCGAGGTGACAGCCCGTGCGAACATCAAATGTCTGTAGAACAGACAAATTCGCCAGAGCCTGTTTTTCATGACGGATAGTTTGAGAGGCCGGAACCACAACCATAAGATGATCAGGATTCTGCGGGTGTAAAACGGCAGGAACTGAATCATAGACACGAGGCGAGCTTGCTATTGGCTCAGAGAGATCTCCGATATTATCCACCTTTGACGGCAGTTGCAAGCCTGTAATAGTAGCAGACGGCTGCAGCTCCGTTGCCGACAAGACTATCACAGAGTTGTCGGCGAGCTTAAGAGCATACAGATTTCCGCTCGGGGAAACAACTATGTTGCAGATGGGAGAGGAGAGGTGCGGCAGAAATTGCTTTCTACCGGAATCTAATTGCCAAAGAACCATAACAGACTCAAGGCCTCCTGATATAAGATAGTTTCCTGGTTGATAAGTTAGACTTGCTTTCGTATTTCTTTCAAGGGAGGACATACCATCTCTTGACCAACGGACCACACTAACAGGCCCCCGATGCCAATGCAACCTCCGGAGAACGGAACCACTCTTCCCTTCACCTTCATACATGTCTTCATTGCGCGTGAGTGAATTTACAATATCGTGATAGACCAGAATTGAACCTCCAGATTCACCCAGCACCAGGTCGGCAGAAGTTGGGGCTGTTCTAGCCTTTGACCTCTCCGTGGTAGAATCTGTCGGTAAACTTTCCCGAAGGTCAAGACAAGTCACATTCACAGGTAAAACGACTTCCCTCCAAGTATAATGAATGGACCCCAAGGATCTGACATCGCAGATACTCGTATTACCAACGAAAAGACGCTGACCGTCACAAACGATCACAACCTGACCACGGCGGGATACCTTGAGGTCTCTAATTCGCTTTGTTGTCTCCAGTGCTGTGACTTCATACGGTTTTCCCGAAGGAAGCTCTTCTTCCAATGGACTGATTGATATTTCTCTTCGTCCATCCTTTTGCTCCCGCAAGAAATATGACACAGAGCGCACCATATTTTCAAGCTCAATGAAACATATCTCGGCTGAAATTGTCTTACGGGATGTCTCCCACAGTGAGATTTGCTTGCCAGAAACCCAATCCCACTTGCTCACAGATCCAGAGGATGTGGAAATGTATAGGTGCTCCTGATTCTCTGGGGAAAGCTTGTATCCTATGACTTTTTGAGAACTTTTCATTCTCATTATCCGGAAAAGACGAGACGTCGACATCGAAAAAACATGGACGGCACTGCCCACGCCGAGAAAGACATATCTGAACCGAAGTCAGAATGCTTGGGCACCCACGAGACGATGGTTCAAAATAGGACTCACTTTTCATCCGCGGTAAACACGGGGTCTAGATTGCTGAAATGACCGCCGAGAGGCTGCTCAAGGGACCACTGCGACTGTGCAAGAGAGAGTTTGTCCCCATACGACCCTGCGGCCTCAGCGCGCAAAGTCGCATGGGAATTGTCAGCAGGTTCTCCTGCTGCATCAAAAACAACTGGTTGAGAACTTTGGTCATTGTCTCGAGAAAACCGGCGCCGCTTTAATCTTCCTTGCTCGGGGCTCTTTATTGTGTCCTGGAGCACATCCATAGCACGGGGCCTTTTCGAAGGCTGGCTCGACTGATCGACGACTGGGACCATTTCGCTATTAACAAAAGTTGTCCGCAGACGATAATAGTGAAGATTAGAAACGGGTCTCTAATTTTTGGCCAAACATAGCCCTCCCAAAATATGGATGCAACTGTTGACAGTATTTTGTAGTTTTTTGGGCGGAGAGAGGAAATCTCAAAAAAGTTCTGGGAAGTGCAGCTGCTAGCTAATCCCAAAATGGAATAGAATTGGCGGGCAGCGATCCCGCCACATTGGCTGAAGACCTCGGAGCCTTCCAGACCTCCGGGGCTACGTTCGAATGAGCTGAAGGTCGCCTCAATAACCCAGATCTCCACTACCCAAAAAAGATTCTTGACCAGTCGATTAACTCAGAATAGGCCGCTTGCTGCCACGAGAGTCAAAATACAAAGCGAAGAAGCACCGAGCTTTCTATCCCCAGATTTCCTGCAATTCAAACTTGAATTTTTATCAAAACAAGATCTGGGCCCGTCATAATGATTATTCCCGTCCGTTGCTTCTCTTGCGGCAAGGTAGGCGAATTTCGTAAGCTGAAGAGCTTTTCTCAAATCCCTGGCTGATTCTTTTTTTCATCTGTCAGGTTGTCGGGGACTTGTGGGAGCGTTATCTACAGCTGCTCGACGAAGGCGTTCCTGATGGGTAAGAATGTCTCGTGGATGAATATCAGTACAGAGTTCTCACAAAGCCTGCAAGCGATGCTATGGATCAACTGGGCTGCAAGCGATATTGCTGCCGTAGAATGATAATGACTCATGTCGACTTAATCGAGAAACTTCTCCGGTAAGCTTTCATGTCGTCCGTGGCTTGAAGAACCGAGCTGTTAATACTTCGTCCTAGTTACAACCCGGCAGAAAGAGACCGAGCGAAGTCCCAAATATGAACTTTTGCATGTTTCACTGGACAGCTTGTGATACCGGCATCCATGCCTATCGATACTCTGACCCTCTGAAGTGAACCGTCCGACTCGACTTCCGATAACGTGCAATTCATAACGGCCTTTGACCTGCCACTTACATTAACTAACTACTGCCTCTCGTATCCTGGAGCAATACTCTCAACATACATCCAGATCACGAATCATGATGTTCGATGGCCTCATTCCATAGGAAGATATCCCTGGTGGAGTTGGGAACCCAATTGGTGAAGGGTGATGTATACTGTATAGTCAGTGGTTCCAAGATGATTCCAGGAGTTGGATGGATTTTACGATGTTAATTGCACACCAAAGAGAGTCCCGAAGATATTTGTTTTCGGTATTGGGAGGGAGTCCACCCTGTTTACACTTGTCAGGATCCAAATCCTGCAGGGTTCCCTTTAACTGGCTTGTGCGCGTCTAGATCTAGTACAGAGACGAGATTCCCTGCTTAGAATAACAAGGCAATACCTCATATTTTACTGTTATCCTCAATACGCTCCTGTAACTGATTTTTATGTGCGCTGGACAACTTAAAGGATAGAACGTTGCGATGCTAAGTCAGATGCGAAGACCGGTAGAGTTCAGTTCGTGCCGCCAATATGGTAACCTACTAGCCGGTTTATATCATATACCAATGGATTCGCGCTAGTCGTCATTGTGGTCAGTTGTATACACATGCATTGCATTGACTGCAGCGACGTGGCCGTGGCTGAAGACGAGTCAACGCAACAATACATATAACAGGAAGCTCATTCCATTGCTTGGTTAGCAAAGGACCCGGTACAGATCAAGCTGCGAATCCACAATGTTGGGATGTGAAGAAAAGTGCCGACCTTGCATGTGCTGGAGTGTTGTTATGCAAGTCGAACCTCTCTGAGTGGACGAAGGTGCGTTACTATCACGCCGCAGGCGCTTAAATCCTTGCCAGTAAGCAAGCCCTAAGCTGTTCTGAGTGGCTGGAAGTAGTTCTTGGACGCCCAGTGGTCCACAGATACAAGGACTCAAATACCACATGGTCGAGTCTCGTCTTCTAGCGCTGCCCGGAGCAAGGAACCCCGCCCCGACAACACCCCACCTCTACAGTTCAGAGGAACAACAGACGCCATTAATAGGTATGTATGGCCTTCGCTGCGGCCCCCAAGTTCCAACACTCTTGTAACCGTGCAGCACAAAAAAGGTTCCCAGAAAGGAACATGCATCAAAGATATCATTAGTCGCTGTCGGTGGGAGTAGACCAAGGTAAAGGGCATCGCATCAGCGGCGCGGTCACTCTTGTTCCGGACGCAGACTCGCTTTATCACCTCTGCACACCATGCAACTATTGACGGTTGCTTCCATCCCGCTATAAGTCTCGTGTTAATTCAAGCAAACCGAAGGCAGCATCTGATCAGCTCTGGCGGGCCTATACCGCTCTCAGTACACTGCAGCTCTTGCAGGCGCAATGATAGCTGTTAAGTCCCCATTATCGGTCTCTCCTAGAGGCTTAGGGCCAGCTGTTTCTCCATATTCCGAATTAACAAGCTCTCCCGCTGCCTTTCAGTCCGGCAGATCTATGACGATGTGGGTTTGCCTTTCCTAGAGTCTGCTATATTAACTGACATGTTTTAGGTCTCTTGACCGATCGTCCTCCAAGCTACAAACCGCTGAGCCGCCGCTCCTGACGCTGAATGCGGGTCAGACTGAAATATCGGACCCATCTCCTGTTGCCTCGTCTAACGGGACTGAGGGAACGGAAATTGATGACTCCAGCAACAATGCGGTCGAGTCTGATGTTATATTGGCTCCCGCGGGCCCCTCGGCGCCTTCAGGACAGCCTGAACTTAGTGTATGTCCTGTGTATTACAGACAAAGAAACTAGGAAGGAAATCACTAATTGATTCTCCGGTAGATACGGACTTCAAATACACAGTTCGCCTATTTCCAGTTGAGGCCGGATGAAGATGAACCTCCACAGTCCGTTATACATGCACCTCCTGGCTTTGGTGAATTTGTGAGGATATCCCTTCCGGCAGGAGCGATTAGATATGTGATTAATTCAGACGTGTGATAGAAAACGAGTAATGCTCAAACCTATGATAACACCGATGACTCGGACGCGCGGCCTTCTCTGAAATCGGACGTGACTGTGAAGTCACCGTTGGAAAACAAAGCAAAAGCTCCTGAAAAGGTCCCTTTCTCCACTGATCATTCAATCGGAACTTCCTGACTCCCCAATAGAAAACTGTCAATAGCCCTGTCTCGCCACCGCACCTGACTACCACCATTGCTCCTACGAAGGACTGGTCAGAGCGAGCAACACCTCGAGCTCAGACAAGGCAGGAAATCGAAGATCTCGATCGACGACCGCATTCAAGAAACCTTGAAGGTAATGTCTAGTAGACTCGGTTGACGCTACTGTTTACTGAAAGGATGTTAGATATACCGGAAGGTCTTGACGCTGATGCGGTCGTTGAGGTTGATGAAAGATCAGACAAAGCGGACTTCTCTATTTGGCAGTTTCAGAATCGGGAGGACGAGATCAATGCATTAAGGACAGCCCTCGCAGAGTGCTGGACCCTCTGTAATACATTGGCAAGTTTAAGCTATGTTTATCGGGAACGTCTATTCAATTTCGGCGGAAGGGGCGATATGCAAGAACAGGCCTGGAAATCATGCTGGAAGCTATGCCAGAAGTTGTACGACAGTCGGGACGATGATTATGCATCTCAAGTCAAGCCCACTCTTGACCTCTGTCGGGACTTTTGCCAGGCTCTTTTCGAAGTCCGAATTCGCGACAACGAGCTTGCAGATTCGGTTCTACGCGTAAGCTTTGAGCTCAATAATCATCTCTACAACACTCATGATCGGAATTTGCCTGATGCATTCCGGGAACGGACATTGGATTTCTATATCACTCTATGTCATCGTCTTATGAAACAAAGGATGCGTCTAACTGAGGAGGCTGATTCGTTGTTACGAGCCTGCTGGTCGCTGGCAGAGATGCTTTTTAGTTTACGTCAAAATAAACGAGAGGGCAAACGGCCAGATGAGGAATTACTTGGGTCCGCAGTTCAGGCCTGCTGGGAGCTTTGCGATCTCTTCCGCGAAGGTTGGTCCCAAATCCGACCAGATCGCGGCACACCACGCCCAAGCCAGACGACTTTTACCCAAGCTTTTTATCAAACCAAACGATCAGAGCTCTCTATTGCCGATGAGATGACTGGTCAGGAAGGAAATCCTGAGACACCAACAACGATTTTTGAAGATACGGCGACGGTGTCTCCCGATGAAGCTTCTATACCCAATATACTCGTTCTCGGGCATGGACAGAGCCAAACTCAGCTTAGCGACAACCGGTCTGCAAAGCAGAACAGGTATCCTTCGAACTCATCAACCCTTTCTGGGCATTCTCGGTCGTCGGAACACACGTCTTCCACAAACACGGTGACTACTCCATCTGAGGACCCTAATCTGACCCGACTCAAGCTCCTAATTACAAAGGCTGCAATGAACAGTGGCTACCAACGCAGTGGCACTCAGAGTCTCTCTTCGTTCGTGAAGTCGCTCTCTTCAGATTCCTTTGGATCTTTGCCGTGGCAAATCTCTCTTTTAAAGAATTATAAAAGACTGGTGGTCTTTGATCCAGCATTCAAAGTTGTTAGTCCCCCGGCTCGCGCAGGCGCTGTCGACGTAGCACGAGCCGTTCAAGCAATGGTGCAAAGCGGGCAGTACACATGGTTGCGGGATCTCTATCGGCTAGTGTTCGGCTTTCATATAGAGGAAGCGATGAATCGAAGAAATGTAACAGTTCAGACATAGTGCATTTGATGAGGACTCTTGACAGGTTCAAGATGATATACGCTTGACTTTGGCTCATGGAGATGCTGTTCTTTTTAGTTTTAGGGGCTTTGTTTTTCGGATCAGAAGTATTATTTTCAGCGGAGAGAAGTAGCAAATAGCAGCGAGCGGGATGGTTAGAAACGAATTGATGTTCTTAATGCTCATTGAACTAGTTGCTTACCTGTTCACTGTACAACTCGCCAACCTATACAGTACTTGGTTGAGAGCGCACACTTGCACTCAAATTCTCCGGCTCTTCCAGGCATAAATATGCTTTTCAAGTCATTGAACAGATAACTAAATCTCTGTACCTGGCAGACCATGAGAGCTGTACACAGAGCAAAAGGCTCACTGACACGGTAGAATCGCGCCTTGCGCTATGCTCTTGGCCGCAGTGACGAGTACATTGCGTCGTATGCGCGATTCGATGACCTCCAGCCATCCCTTCCGTGCGAACGGTGCATTCCTGCGCTGCCTGATGAGATTCTCAAGATGAATGCGACAATGATAATACCCAGACGTTCTATAACCCAGGACGATCATTGCTCTTTTATTCAAATTTCAACATTTATCTCCTTTAGGAACTTAGCCGGTCCCTCGATGTGCTAACACCGAAAATTTTGAATAAAATAATACAGAGCTTAATGTTCTTAGCAAGGGCTACTGAGTATGGCCGAAATCACAGAGCATACAGCTTGAGAAACTCGTTGCCAGTGACAGCATCGTACTGGTACTTAAGAGTAGGCACTCAGTTACCTATGTGGTGCATGCAGTCCTGTGTACATTATTACTATTAATTTATTCTTTATTCATCCTGCTCGTAGTGGAGACAAAAGTGCACTCTGGACCGGTACTTGGTCTTACCGACTGCTAACCCTGAGGCATTATTATTCCTCCAGCGAGAGCGAGCCATGCTGGCAGAAACAGCGGTAAATGTAATGGATCGGCTAAAAACGGGCTGAAATCGGGCGAGAGAGCGGAACGCGACGATGAGCCGCAGCGTGTCGCCTGTCGCACACGGCACAGCATTTCTTACCTGTCGCGCGTTAGGGCCTAGTACGCACACGAGAGTAATTTTGATGGCCATGATAGTACCTTTTAGTACCTTTTCCAAAGTTATCCGCCTCCCCAAACCTCTCTTAGTGGTCCGAACAACAGACGATTCCCCTGGGAACGATAGATAATCGCAATAAACCGAAACGCATGCATCGACGGCAGGCGATGGGCCGGGTTAGTAGGCCTGATGTCATTATGGGTCGATGGCGCTCCGGGGATCCGCGGGGTGGAAGATAAAGAAAGCTTCTGAAGCTTGATGCGGCTTAGCTGTTGGTCGCTTATGGCCCTGTGGGGGTGCCGGTTTCATGGACGGCGCCCCCTCGCGCCCTGAGTGCTTCGTAGCCGCCCCAGTATGAACAAATCAGGTAAACTCCCCCACCCCGTCTCCCCGGAGCTGACTGTCCTCTCCACCCCGGGGCCAGGACCATCCAGTCACCTGTGTGCCTTCTCCAGTTTGTCGCCCTCTGTCCGTCCCAAGCCCCGCTCGGTTGCCTTGCTCTTTCCCTTTTACGGAGCGCTACGTGGGGAGTAGCATACAAGAAGTCTTGGCCGGCGCGGCAAAAGCTTGATGTATTATGAACAAGCGGAATTTTTGCCGATCGCCAGCCTTGGTGAACCCAAGCTACTTTAGGATTCCCCCCGATGCTACTCTACCTAGGTCCCAGGTCCGTATTCGGCTTCCTACCGCTTGCGAAGAAAAAAAAAAAAGGGTCTCGCGGCACCCTATCGTCTGGGGCTGAAGCACGGTATGTACTGAGAGGTACATATTATCGACGGGCCATGTTTCTCGCATGCGGTCTGGGGTGACCTCCATCAGGTTGGGTAGGTAGCAACAGATTGATAAGCGCTAGTTGCACGGTAGTCAGCGCGCCTCGATCATAGTGTTTATCGGTAACTACCTATGCTGCATAATGCGGACCTAAGGTACCTGGGCTATCACGTCTACCTACATATGCCGTCATATCTCTCCGGAGCAGGGACTTGGGAAGTAGTGCCGGTAGACCTACCTCACTACTTACACAAACTTGGGAGTATTATTCCCTCCTGTGCCGAGCCGGCAAACACAACCACTTTCCCACACCCGCCGGGCCACCCCTACTGGCAAAGTTATGAAGAATAATACCGTGGTAACAGTGATTATTCCCCCTCCCGCTGTCTCCGCTTGCTGTTTCATCATCTCCACTTTTTACTCCGTAAAGTGTACCGCCATGCGCCGTTTATCCACCGCTAGGGCAAGTCCAGCGAGCCTACTAGGTCCACTTTCCCGGCGAAGAGACCATGGGCCACAGAAGCGTCGCCTCCAGGAGATATCCGCTTCAATTTGCACGTCCCCCACCTTTTGAGCATTAGCGTGTGGAAGGCTTGACGAGATCCCAGCTTTGAGGCCTTCTACGATACCCGATTTGCTTCAGTCCCTGCAGGCCTGATCCGTTTCCCACCCACAAAAGTGGACCGGCATGGGGCGAGTTCTGTTACTGCACGCAGATTCATTGAAAGAGTTTTCATCCTTCCAGCCTTGGTTCAATGCGGGAGATTGTGGTGGAGAGCCACAACCGTTGCGTATTGGTGTCCTTTTACGTAGTAGTGCGATCCAAGTTGACGGCTTGCACACCTTCATGGCATGTGCTCAAGGGAGCCTATTGTAGCATCTTATATAAGAAGGTTCTCGTCTCTGCACATACCTTACTTCTTCTTTCTGTGTTCCTACATCGTTCCTTCGATACTTTCCTTTTCTTTATGGTTGAAACAGCCCTGTAAGTGGGCTCTGGTTTAGTGTTCAGACATTGACCTGAAGCGTGGAACGCAAGCATCCACCAAGGCTGTCGCCTCCAGCAGGTTCTGTTGAGACGCCTGACACCTTGGTTGTGTTAATACAAGGCGGCATCTGCTTCGCTAGTGCGTGTTGAGGTCGTGCATTGATCACCGGCCATCTGAGATCATCTTTGGATCGATTGGGATTATTGAATCAGTCGTGTCCTAGTCACTAGTCGCTGGTCATCATGACTGTTCCCAAGTTCGCCGGCATGTCCGGCACGCTTCTGTCGCGGTCGATTTCCACTGTCGCAACCACAGGATTCTTGCTCTTTGGTTACGATCGTGCGTTTATCTCTGTATAGAGATGTAAAGCTCCTTCGCTAACTCTAGTCTGCAGAGGGTATCATGAGTGGTATCATCAACGCCAAACCATTTAACGATGTCTTCACTGCTACAAGAGACAACTCGACGATGCAGGGTACTGTAACTGCCATCTACGAAATCGGTATGTATCTCACCCTTGTCCATTTTGTATCATTGTCACTAAGGCGTTTTTCAGGATGTCTGATTGGCGCAATGTTCATCCTCTGGCTCGGTGATCAGCTCGGCCGACGCTTATCAATTATGATTGGTGCCGCAGTCATGATTATTGGCGTCCTCATCCAGGTGACTGCTTATCCTGGACATGTCCCACTAGCCCAGTTCATCGTCGGCAGAGTGGTGACTGGCGTGGGTAATGGAATCAACACTTCGACAATTCCAACATACCAGGCTGAGTGTTCACGAACCTCGAATCGAGGTCTGCTCATCTGCATTGAGGGCGGTGTCATTGCATTCGGCAGTCTTATCGCTTATTGGATTGATTTTGGGGCATCATACGGTCCAGATGACCTCACGTGGCGCTTCCCAATCGCTTTTCAGATATTCTTTGGCCTTGTCATTGTAATAGGAATGATTTTCCTACCGGAGTCTCCAAGGTGGCTTTGTATAAAAGAGCGATATGAGGAAGGAGAAACTGTCATCGCCGCGCTCATGGGAAAGGAGGTTTCCTCTCACGAGGTTCAGCTTCAGAAGTCTATTGTTCTGGATTCCATTAGAGCGTATGTATCATCACCTTCAAGCAAATATACACGGCTGACTGTCGCCCTAGTTCGGGCCAAGCTGGAACTCCTCTATCTGCGGTTTTTACGGGAGGAAAGACGCAACACTTTCGCCGTATGCTTTTGGGTGCTTCATCGCAATTCATGCAGCAAATTGGCGGCTGCAATGCAGTGATCTATTACTTCCCAATCTTGTTTGAGAAGTCCATTGGAGAATGCCCCAGAATGGCGATGCTGCTGGGCGGTGTGAACATGATTGTCTACTCCATTTTTGCTACAATGTCTTGGTTCTTGATTGAGAGGGTCGGCAGACGGAAATTGTTCCTCTATGGAACCATTGGACAGTGCCTCTCAATGGTGATCACCTTTGCCTGTCTGATACCGAACACTCCGTCGGCCGCGAAGGGTGCAGCTGTTGGTCTTTTCACCTACATTGCAAGCTTCGGTGCCACCTGGCTTCCTTTGCCTTGGCTCTATCCCGCTGAAATCTCCCCAGTCAAGACTCGAGCAAAGGCCAACGCCCTCTCAACATGCACAAACTGGCTTTTCAACTTCCTGATTGTGATGGTGACTCCCATCATGATTGCTGGCATCCATTGGGGTACCTATCTCTTCTTTTGCGTTGTCAATGCATGCTTCCTACCTATCATCTACTTCTTCTATCCTGAGACTGCTAGGCGCTCTCTGGAAGAGATCGATCTCATTTTTGCCAAGGGCTACATGGAGAATATTAGTTACGTCCGTGCTGCCAAGGAGTTGCCCTATCTATCCGATGAGGATGTGGAACGCGTTGCCATACAATATGGTTTCGGTCCAGCAGACGCCGAGGCCAAGAGCAGTGACAGTGGAGAGCTCAACGAGACAAAGCTGGACAATGCTGAGGCAGATGCCGAAAAGGGAACGTGGAACCAAACAGATTAAGTCCTACCATCAAAAACCACGCCTACATTTCTATTTTTTTCCGCCCATGCTGCTTCGAAAGCGCGCGTTCGGAATTTAACGGTCTTACGAAATACGCCGGTGTCTGGTCCTCCGGTGGAATTTTTGCGTTGTCCCTAAGGAGTATGGACACTGTACCAGGTATCTCCTACAGGTGTTTGAAGATATATGGCCATAAGTAATGCATTGTCTTGAGACCACATGTGATTATAGTACATACTCTGAGATAGATGTCTACCTAGGTATCTATAGATTTCTCAGACACCCAATATTGGCTCAGTTAATGATATTGATGAGAGACTTTTAATTGCGTTCCGAAAATATAGGTTCCGTCTTCGATTATTTGTGGTTAAGAATACGGCGCATGTCTGAATGCCTCTTGGCACTCCCCCTGACGGTAGTCTGAATTACTAATGGATGTGGTGCTGGTCGGGCCTGCCGCCTTAAACAGGGACCCGACTAGATCCCATTATCTGACGGGCATTAGCATGTGACTGCTCACAAGAAAGAAAGATACTAAATCAGTTATATAATCCAGAACAATGGAAATAAAGATCTAGTATACCAGGTGTACCAAGCACACAGGCTGGTACACAAGGTATAACAGTATACTATAGAGTATACTAGAAGAGATAGTATACAGAATAGTATACAAGAACCAGACTATATAAAAATGCCTATTACCACTATATAGATAGCTCTAACGTAATTGGACACCGAGCGGGCCACCAACCAACGCCTATTATATTAAATATCTAGTTATCTCACCACAACGCCCCCTAAATTGAAGCTATATACACATAAAATAATTGCCTATCTGTTTGGGTAGCTGACCCTAGTATGACCTTGAATATTGCAGTTGCTGCACACCTTCTAGGCTGTATATCAGCCTGGTCAGCCACCTCTGCTTGCAGCTCTGCAGCTTGCTGAGCAAGCTGCTGACCTTCTTCAGCAGTCAAAATACCCCCTGTATCAATATAGGATCTAGTTGTCTCTCACTTGTGTTTCTGACATTGATTTGCTGCATATAGATGCTTGATTTAATGCTCTAAAAGCACTGCATTATTCATTTCAATTTGGCAGCCCTTGACCACTTGATCAACTGCTTCACTGATTGGGCTAGGAGGACTGCATATACACTGTCACCAGTGGTGCTTAATAAGCTTTGCCTGCTTCTCCAGCTCCCTAGCATTCTTTGGTGTCTCAGCAGTCCAGCTAGATGATTGATTGCTATGGGATGTGCCTGGCGGAGTAGGTGTTTTCAACTGAATATAAAGCTGGTCGAGCACCTGCTCTGGTTTATATGGAACCAGGCCTCCTGCAGCAAATCCACTGCATATATTAGATGCTGTCAGGGCATGCAGGCATACTTGCTGGTAGATTGCAATGAAATATTCCTTGTCAATATGATTGATGCTGTGCTGCATATAGATCTGTGTTTCCTGCCTATATGCACATTTCAATGGCCTAAAGCTGTTGGTCCATGGATAAGATCCATTTTATAAGTGTAGATTCTTCAGTTGCTGTGAGCTTTTAACTATTTGGCTCTGCATCAATATGTGCAGAACACCCACATATGCAGTAGGTCAGTATAGATTGCTTCACATTATATGCTTTTGCAGCCACTCAAATGCTTTTTATTTGACTGATTGAATTGCTTTGATGGCAAGCAAGATATGGCCCTCTTGCTGAACTGCTGAATCCACTTGTTTTGCTTGTTTTGGTGGCATATTTGTAGTTGAAGTTGATGAATATGTCACATTGGTTGGTTACATGGCCTGCTCAGTGTCCTGGCCTGCTCGGTGTCCAATTACATTAGTTCTTCATACTTAATAATATATTATTACTTAACATAATCAGACACCAAGTGAGCAGGGACACTGAGCAAGTGGCCTAACTAACACAATTTTATTTGATGTCTGTATATGTGACCATAACACCATAAAATTGAATCTATTTACATTTGAAATAATCACCTATCTTGCATGGCAACTAGTTCTAGTATATTCTACTATATGGCAATTAGTGCAGTGTGGTGGTGCACACTTTTGTTGATACTTAGCACTCTCCTCTGCTGTGACAGCGCGGCAGACACCTAGGCAGTAAGGTAGGTGGTGTTGAGCATTTCTTTGTCTCTGGGATACTGCTGGTCCTACTTGCCTATATATATCATGTTACACAAAGCCCTGTGAATTCTTTCCTTTCTTTTCCTCTTATACTTTTGATTCTGTATAACAAGCTACTATAGTTTCAGCTAATAATACTATGACTGAGTGCTGTCACATAATCAAAAGCATTCTTCTTATCTTCTTTCACTAATAATACCATTCTTAGAAGTATAAGAGGCTAGTAACCACTATATTATTAATACCTCTGTTCTGCCTTCTCATCTCTTCTTTAACTGAACCATTTCAATTTGACCCAGAATGACTGATTTAATCTTCAGAATAGCTTATTCAACTGAGGAACTGCAATTCTGAGCTTCAGATATATTTGAAGTTGCAGAAGAGGTTAATCACTAATATATCTCTATTATACAAGATCAGAAAACTACTATTCTCTCTAAAGAGAACTTCTTAAGACAGTATAAAAAGAATGTCAGAATTCTCTTTAATAAATTAATTTATATTTGGAATTCTTAGTTCTAACAGCTTAACTAATTTAAAGATGCTGCTGCCCACTACTAGAAGCAGTTGGCAGAGAAAAATCTTCAGATTAAAAGACTTATTACCAAGAATAATAAGTATAAATAATAGATTATCTGCTTTATTATATAATAGAATAATTTAACTAACTATTTATATCTTATTAATATTAGAGGCTTAAAGATTAATTAAGCTGCCAGATCTTCTAATACTAATAGATAGTAAAAATCTAAAATTTAAAAACTAACTTTTTAAAATAAAGAATAAATTAGCTCTAAATACTGACTATTACTCTAGTAAAGAACTTCAGATAATATATATAGAGAACTAAGTTAAAGAGAAGTCTATATTTAGAATAAAGCTCTAAATTAGTACTAAACTATTAATAGTCTTTTTTTATCTGAAAACTATATAACATAATCCACAAGTGAGCCAATCACCCAAGTGAGCTGATCACCCCAACACATCTGCATCAACCATACAGAGATTGAAAGCATTTAACCACCACCATGCCACCCAAATTGCATAAAACTGAAAGAAAATCTATTAAGCAAGAGGGGTGAATACTATTAGCAGTTTCCACTTTAAAAAAGCAAGAAATTCAGTCTGTTTATCAAGCAGCATATCTTTATGATGTTCCTTATACAACTCTACATAACTGACTTTATGGCAGTATTAATCAGACTAAGCAGCATGCTAATAGGCATAAATTAACCATTACTGAAGAGGATATGCTTATACAGTGGATATTATCTATAAATAAATGTGGAGCAGCTTCCTGACCAGTGGCTGTACAAGATATAGCTAATATTCTTCTCTCTGAGTGCAGTCTGACAACCTCTCCAATTCAGATTGGAAAGAATTGGGTTCACAACTTCATCAACTATTGTGATAAGCTAAAAATCAGATTCTTATAAAGATATAATTATCAGTATGTCAAATATGAGAATCCAAAGATCATTTGTGAATAGTTTAATCTTATACAATATACAATTATGGAGTATAAGATCTTACAAGAAGATATCTACAATTTTGATAAGATAGGCTTTGCTATAGGCCTAATTGCTACTACTAAAGTAGTTATTAGAGCTGATATATATAGCTATTCATCTCTTCTACAGCCTGATAACTGTGAATGGGTGACAATAATTAAATCTATTAATGCTATGAGATGGGCATTACCATCCTGCATCATATTCAAAGTGAAGACTTATTAACAGTCCTGGTATAAGGAACCAAGCTTATCACATAATTGGATAATTGAGATAAGTCCTAATGGATGGACCACTGATAAGATTGGAATTTTATGACTTCAAAAACTGTTTATTCCATCTACAACTGCCTGTACAAAGGGGAGATATCAGATACTGATTTTTGATAGTTATAGAAGTTATTTAACTCCTCAGTTTGATAAAATCTGCACTAAGAACAACATTATCCTAATCTATATATTATTATATTCATTATATCTTCTATAACCTCTTAATGTTGGTTGTTTTGCTGTTTTGAAGTGAGCATATAGCTGTATAATGGAGGATAAGATGCAGCTTGGCATCAACCACATTAACAAGCTTAACTTCCTTGCAGCATATCCATATGCTCATACAGAAACCTACAAATCAGAGAATCTCATCAATGGCTTTACAGCAACTGGATTAGTGCTATTCAATCCAGATTAAGTGCTATATAACTTAATATACAGCTTAAGACTTCTATACCATCTGAAAGCTAATTTAGCAACTTTTAGGCATTCTGGGTGCCAGAGACACCATATAATATTGTTAAATTAGAGTGTCAAGCAACAGCAATCAAGAGCTTTCTAAAGCAGTATATATGGAGTCCTCCAAGCCTAACAAATGCAGCTTTAAACCAGCTTATTAAAGACTGTTAATTGATAATGAATAGTGCAGTCATTCTTACAAAGGAAAATCAGGAATTATATGCTGCAAATAAGAGATAAAAGCAAAAGTACAGAAGGTCTAACAAGCAGATATCTTATACAGAAGGGCTTTCTGTACAGAAAGCTTGAAATCTTATAGAATCTAGAAATCAGGTCCCTGAAGCTCCAGTTGCCTCTGGTGTAGAAACTGCTGCTCCAGCCTCTCCACCACATATATGTGCCCTTCCAAGATGCAGTGACTGTCATATTATAGGGCATAGGAGGCTTCAATATTCTAATTATAATATTTCCTAATTTCTTTTGTATATAATTGTAGTTTTGGTTGAATAAAATGGCCTTGAATTTTGAAAAGTAGGTGCGGACATGTTGGGGTGATCAGCTTGCTTGGGTGATTGGCTCACTTGTGGATTATGTTATTTTAATTTAAACTATATTATTAATCCTAAATTTAAGTTTAGAAATCTTTAAATAACTTTTATTACTAAATTTCTTTATCTTGCTAAAGAAACTTAGATTTTAAAAACTAAATATAAAAAAAATATATTATAAACTAATTTAAAAATTTTAAAAGCTTATTATCTTTAAATAAATCTCTCTCTAACTTTTTAAAGAGTTTTTAATCTATTATTTTTAAGTGGTAAACAGCTTACAGCTAATTTAAGAAAATTAATTAAGAAATTAGCAGATAATAAAAACTTTCTTAATATATATAACTATAACTGCTACTAAATCTGCTTTATACTATAAGCCTTTAAAACTAATAAAGAATAATTAAAAAGATAAATAAAGAAAAGATAATACTTTTATTATAAAAAAAGAGAGTATAAAGTTTTTAACTATTTAATTAAAAAGTTAGCAGTAGCAGATCAGAAAAAGCTAAAAATAATTAAAAAATCTTCTAATATAATAACTAATTAGAAAGAAGAAGAAAAACTTTAAAAAAAGGCTTTCTAAAATATAAGTATTAAATTAATCTTTTTTTATTAAATTTAAGCTAACTATTAGGTAGATAACATTTTACTGTATTTAATTAAGTTTTAAAAAATATATTAAATATTATATTTAAAATATTAAGTAATTTCAAAGTAAATAAATTTATATTTATTAATATCTTAATTACTATTAATATAGCTAAGTCTTTTCAGACAATAGTATTTGTTCTTAACTCTAACTATAATATCTGTAGATATAATAGTAAGACTAAAGAATAAATTATATATATTATTATACTATATCTATTAGTAAATAAGTGCTGCTAAGCTAATATACTTATACTAATTACTAATTTAGATTAGTATAATATAATACTAGAATAGAAGTAGTGCAAGTAGTATAATATATAACTAGATATATATAATAAATGCCTAGTTTAGTTTAATTAGCATCTAAAAATTAATAGAATTTGTCTAGTCTGTAAGAAGATTATATTTTACATAATTTTAAAATAACTAAAATCTAATTTTTAGCATTAGCAGAATAGAAAACTATTAGAATAAACTAATAGTAATAAAGAATAAAACAACTCTTAAAAAAGACTTTAGTATTAATTTAAAAAATATTAATTTCTGCACAGCTTTAATATAAATAAATATTTAGATCTGGCTAAAATAGACTAAGTATTATAAGAAAGAGAATTTATTACTAAAAGTTTAAAATCTTAAAAACTTAAAAAATCTTTAGAAATATTTTCTATAATTAATATAGCTTTAATTAAAGCTATAAATTTCTATTAAAATATCTAGTAGTATAAAAGTAAGATTTTTCTTATAAATTTTTTATAAAATTAATTAAATTATTAAAGAAAAGACAAATTCTACAAATAGTAATAATAAAGAAAATTTAATTAATTTAAATCTGCTAGTCTAATATAAATTATAAAAAATATTTTTTTAAGAAGACTTCTAATAAGCTATTATTTTACTAACTGTATAATTATAAAATTAAACTAACTAATAAAAATATTCTGAAATATAATTCTCTATACAAGTAGTCTGCAAAAAATTAGAAATTATTAAAAAATATTTAATAAAGAATCTGAATAAAAATTTTATAGTCTCTAGTAGAGTATCTTTTACATTATCTATACTATTTATTAAGAAAAAACTAATAAAGATTTCTATTTTTATATAAATTACTATAAATTAAATACTATTTTTAAGAAAAATTACTACTTTATTATTAATTAATAAAACTTTAAAGTATTTAAGCTAGATAGAGGTGCAAATCTAGTAATCTAAAGTAACTAAAATATTAAAAATTGACATCTGATAAAACATGTCTTTTTAATATATTAATTAGTTTAAAAAAGTTTTTTAGCTTTAAAAAACTACTATAAAGGCCTTAGAGCTCTATAGTAGTAGTCTATTTAGTATATTATAGCTGTTATACAGTAACTCAGCTATTTAACTGTGTAAACTACTACTACTATTAGATATACTAATCTTAGTATATTAGAGCTTTTACATATTTTTAAAACTACTATAAATTTTAAAAGATCTGAAAAAAAGCTTAAAATAAAGTAGCAGAGAGTTAAGCTAGTCTTTAAACTAAGTATTAGACTGCAGCATCTTTAAAATTAGTACTATTAAAAATAGATAATATTATACTTAGTATCTAAAGATTTAGATCTAGAACTTTTTAAAAGCAGAAGTAAGCAGTATTAGACTTTAGTAGCTATAGTTAAGCTATAAAAATAGCAATAATAATAAGAGCTAGAATATTTATAGAGATAACTTATAAGAGAGCTTAAAGTCTAAAATACAGAATAGAATGTCTGTAAACAACAATATATAGATAGAATTAAGTAACTAAAATAAAAGATTTAAAAACTTTAAAAACTATTAGAGACTTAGAATACCTCTATAGTATATTTAACAGCTATTTAAAGCTTTTTAGTCTTAGCTTAAGCTGCAGAGATTTTAGAGTATAGGCTACTTAGTAAAGTTATAACTATTAGTTATTAATAATATATAGTAAGACAGTACTTAGTATCTAAGAAGTTTAATAAGATAATTATATAATAACTAGTTAAGAAAAGAATATTTTATACAGATATAGCAGTTCTACTAATTACTTAATCTGGCAGTTAAAAATAACAGATAGTATTAAATAAAAAGAGTTAAAAAATCTAGAAGGCCTAGAATATTTAGTTTTAAAAGCTAGTATAGCTAATTAAGCATATCTTTAAAAGAGCTTAGCAACTTATAATAAGACAAGATAGAGAGTTAAATGCTTTAAAAGTAGTAAAAAAAATATAATATTGTAGCTGAATCTAGCTTTAGCTAAAATAAAACTTTCACTTTTTTTAGATAATAGATCTAGACTATACTAGCATAGATACTATCTTAATTATATTGCAGAAAGAAGTAACTATTAAATACTATACTACTACCTACTTATACAGACTAGCTAGTAACAGCAGTTAGAAAAGCAGATTTAGTAGTAATCTCTATAAAGATATTAAAATAATAGTACAGGCTAAAAGTGTATAAAATACTTATTAGATATTATCTAATTTTAAGTCTTACTCTAGTAAAATAGAAAATTAAAATAGGCAGCTCTTTATACTTTATAAAAGATTTAACCTGGCTATAAAATTTAAATATATTAAGAAAAAAGACTTAGAAAAGCTTTATGATTATTATTATAGTTAAATCTTTAAAAAAAGCATAAAAGCTCTATACTAATAATATTTAGTTTAATAGCTTTAAATATTAAATAAAGTACTACTAAAAGCTAGAATCAGATATTATATATTCTAAATACTGTAATATAGATTATTATAGCTTTAAAATATATAGTAATTATTTATTAATATACTTTATCTGTACAGAACTATATAAAAGCTTAGATTATAACTGTAAAATAGTTAACTATATAGCTAAAGCAGAGAAGATATATTAATATATATTAGTAAAATATAAAAACTGTAAAGACAAATATTCTATAATAACAATTAACTACTTTAAAAGAAGAAAAACTTATAGAGAGTTAAGCAAGCCTATAAATAAAATTAGAGAATTTAATATAACTACTTTCAGCTTATCTAGCTTAGAAGTAGTTATTAAAAAACTATACTAGAAGCAGCTTAGTATCTAGCAGTCTATAAATAATAGGCAGGCAGTCTAAATTATAGTTTATAGCTATTAAAAAGAGCAGTTAGAGACCTTTAGAATACTTATAACTAAATTTATACAGAATTTAAAAATTTTATAGATTTCTAAAATCTAGTATACTTTAAAAACTTTTTAAAATATAAAGATAAAAGAAATATATATCTCTAGACTAACTAAACTCAGAGCATTCAGTATAGTAGTATTATACTAGTACTTTAGCATAATTACTGCAGAGTATATATTATTACTATAGTAGCTCTGAAGGCTAGACTTTAAAGAAAAGTAAGTATTATCTGCCTATAGAAGCTCTATATTAAGCAAGAATTCAGACATAGTAAATATCTTATCTACTGGCTAGAGAGAGCAGAGTATTAAAAGTACTAAATAGTAGTAACTATAAGAAAAAATCTTCTAAATTAGAAGTTAATAGAGATACAAATAGACCTTTAAATTATTTATATTTAATAATACTAGATATCTAAGATCTAGATAAGAGGCAGCAGTGTGTGCACAGAATATAAGTAACTATTATAATAATTAGCTAGAGAAAGAGTATTACTAGCAGAGTACAGACTTTAAATAGAAATAAGTTATTAAAAATATAGATTAAAGGCAGCTGCTACAGAGTAAATATCTAATTATAAAAGATTTTAATATTATAGCTCTTTATAGAATTTTTAAACTATTAGCTATATTAATACTAAATCTTTAAAAGTATTAATTAAACAGTTTAATCTCTATATTAATAATAAGCTAGAGATAGCTACTAGATTTAAAAGCATATTAGAGATTTTTATTATTAATCTACTTTTTTACTACTTAGAATTTAGAGTCTCTACTATACTAGCTAATTAACTAAAACTGCTTGACAGACTCTAATTATAAGCTAATACTAATAGAATAGAAGAAGCTGAAAAAAACTTTTAAAATAACTCTTTTTTAAAATAACTGATATATTTAGAGTTTACTAGAGAATATAAACTCTAAATAAAGTAGTTTAAGTATAGTAGATTTTAGCAATATACTAGCAACTTCTATTAAATATCTATATAAAGGCAGATATAGCTGAAAAAGCTATTTAAATTTAAGAATTCTTAACTCAGATACTTAATAAGTATATAAAACAACTATAAATAATAGTAGAGAAATAAAATTAAGCAGAGTTATAAAATCTATATTTAAGCTTGTGATGGGCTGAGCCTAATAGAAGGCCTTGAACACCCTCAGCCATTCTGCTGCTGTCCACTGCCTTTCTAAAGAGCAGCCCACTAGGGCTCAACCCTGGCGCACCTCAGCCCTTCTTAGTACTTCCCCACACAGCCAGACTCCCTACTTCTTTTCCTTCTCTAAGATTTAGTATACTTGTTGATAGGCCTAGCTAGTTGAATAAACTGCCTTGAGTCTTTTACAAAGCTAAATAGATCTAAAAAGCAGGTCTAGAGACAGAGTATCAGCTTAAATAAGCTTAAAATAACTTTTACTAGACAGTGTAGCAGATAAAGTATAAATACTAAAAATAAAAAGTCTTTCTAATAGAATAGTTTACAGACTAGTTTAAAGATAAGTTTAAAGTTCTGTCTGAAAATTAACTAAAGTCTAATAATACTATTTAATACTAGCTTGCACTAAGATATACTATCTCTAAAGTAGCAGACACTATATTAATACTAAAAGATTTTTAAAAATAACTAATAATTACTCTAAAAGAAAAGAAAGCTTTAATTAAAGAGAGTCTATTCTTTATAGTTTTAAAAAAATATATTTATAAACTATATCTCTTTAAAAGTAATATATTAGCAAGTAAATAAAATAATAATAAGAAGAATACTATTTAGCTAAGCAACTTAAAAAGCTTTAAATATAGATAGATTGAATTTTTCAGACTCTATAGCTGCTATAAAGCTGAAAAGCATTAAAAATAATAGTATTAATAAAACAATACTTTTACTTAAAATCTATTTATAGATATAAAAAATAGTAAAAGGCATACTACTATAGAAGTTTAATAAGTATAACTATACTATAATTAAGTTTTATTAAGTAATTAGTCTACTTAATTATTTAAATAAAGTAGTTAGAAAAGTAGCTACAGAGACTATTTTATTATATTATAAAGCTGTAAAAGTGCTGCACTTAAAGTAAATAAGTAGCTGCAAGTGTTACAGCACTATATAATAGTATATCTAATTTATAAAATTTATAAAACTTAAGATTAGAAATAGTTAGTTAAAGCATTATTTATAAATATAAAAAGAGTCTTTAACTATATTAACTTAATTAGACTAATACAATATATAGTAGAGCAGAACTTAATAAAAACTTATACTACCAAGTATAGTTTTTTCTCTCTAAGATATAGCTAATAATTAATAGCTATTAATACTAAAAGTAAAAAATTAATTTAGAGATTTTATAAAGCTTATTAGTCTTCTTTATTCTTTTTATTATCTATTTAAAAGAAATTACTAAGGCAATTAAGCAAGTAGTTTCAGGCATTAGACCACTATTATATGCAGATAATATAGATTTTATAGTATTAGAAAGCTCAGTATAGCAGATCTACTAGTATTTAAAGCTGGCAGCTGCAGCTGCTATAAAATAAGACTATAAATATACAGTGCAGTTTAATAAAAAAAAGTCTATTTATTAGAGAGATAGACTGCTAAAAAATTAAGTAAAAAAATTATACTCTAAATAAAAGACTATCTAGTATTATTTAATTATAAAGCTACTTAATAACTAAAAATATAGCTTAATAATAGTCTAACTTTAAAGACTTACTACTAAATATATTTAAAAAAATCTATAAAGTAGAAGTACAGATAAAAGTTTTATATTAAAGATAAGATCTAGTATTAAATTTAATATACAGAATTCAGATTATAGCAGTACAGACAGTAGCTTTATATAAAGTAAAGCTATAGTAGTAAGGCTAGAAGAACTACTTAGCAGAAGTGTAATAATTAGTTAATTAATAAGTATAAGAAATTACTAGTATACTATAAATAATATTATTAGAACTACTACTAAAGAAAGTAGTACTAGGCCCAGCAGAAGCAGTATTTAATACTAAATAGAGAGACTATGCTTTTAGACTACTTAGACTGTCTAGAAATTATCTAGCTAGACAGATTCTCTTAGTAAGCTTTAAAGAGAGAGACTAATATACTTAACTTAAAAAGCAGTCTATAAATAATTAAAGATAGGCAGAGGTTTTTAACAGAGCTGAATTCTAGTCTTTAAAGTTTAGAGCAGTGTTTAGCTAGTAAGCTAGCAGCTATTTTAAAGAAGACCTTTCTAGAGATTTTAAAATGATAATAAAAGTATTTTATAGTATTTTTCTAATTAGAATTAAGATTCTATCTTTAGAGAAAGCTATTAGAAAAGTAAATATCTTGTATTAAGATTTATCTCTATAGTCAGATAGCTTCTAGCTAGAGAATAGACAGATAGATACTAGCATTCTCTAAAAGAACTCTTAAAAAATATAGTAAACTAAAAAGCTTCTACTTAGTAAAAAAAAGAAGTCTTTAATATAGAGCTAGTAGATACTATATCTGCTCTAAAACTAGTCTATAAACTATATAGTAGAGGCTCTGTAAAAGTTCTACTAGACTTACAGATAGTAATTATATAGTTTATATATATAAAGACAGTCTGGCTAGTCTCTAACTTAGTAAGTATATATAGTAGTTTAATATCTATACAAATAGAGCTGTAAAATTACTATTTAATAAATACTAGAATATGAGAATATAAAAGGCAATAAAATAGCAGATTAAATAGTTAAATGAGCAGTAACTAAGTTTTTACAAGACTTAGAAAGATTATACTAATATATATAAAGTAGTCAGCTATAAAAGCTAGTAGAGTATAATATACTATATAGCTTAATAAAATACTAATATATTAATGTAATTTACTACTAAGCTGTGTTTCTTACTAAGCTATACACTCAACACAACTACATCAAGATTTATTATTTAATGCATTTAAACTGTTACTATGCTACCAGAACAGCATAAAAAGTTAAAGAATTTAATTGAACAAGAAGAGAGAATCTTATTAACTATATTAGTTTTTCAAATAGTTCTGCTAAAGCAGTATATATTTTTAATATTCTACAGTTAACACTATATAATAGAATTAATAGCAGCAAGAATTAATATAAAAGTTATATTAATAAATATAAGCTTTTGATTACTAAAAAGAATTTAATTATATAATAGATATTATCTATAAATAAGTATAAAATATCTTCTTAGCTAGCAGCTGTACAAAATATAGCTAATATTCTTATTACTTAATATAATTTAAAGGCATCTCTATAGCAGATTAGAAAGAATTAGATTTATAAGTAAGCTTAAAACTTAATTTACATAAAAATACAACTATCAGTAAGCTAAATATAAGAATTTAAAGATTATTTAGAAATAGTTTAATCTTATACAGTATACTATTATAGAGAAGAGCATTCTACAGAAAGATATCTACAACTTTAATAAAACTAGCTCTATAATAGATTTAATAGCTACTATTAAAATAGTAACTAGAGCTGAGATATATAATTATCTATCTCTTTTACAGTCTGGAAATTATAAATAGATAACTATAATTAAAACTATTAATATTATAGAATGGGCTTTACTATCTTATATTATTTTTTAAAGCAGTATATTTTTAAAAGGCTTAATTTCAGAAATTAAGCCTATTATCTAATTAGATAACTGAGAAAAGTTCTAATAGATAAACTACTAATGTAATTAAAATCTTATAGCTTTAAAAAATCTTTATTCTATTTATAACTATATATATAAAGAGAAGATATTAAATATTAATTATAGATGGCTATAAAAGCTATTTAACTTTACAGTTTAATTAAATCTGTATAAAGAATAATATTATTCTAATTTATATATTATTATATTTTTTACATCTTCTGCAGCCATTAAATATTAGCTGTTTTATTGTTTTAAAGCAAGTATATAGCTGTATAGTTAAGAATAAGATATATTTTAGTATTAACTATATTAATAAACTTAATTTTCTTGCAGTCTATCTATATGCTTATGCAGAGATATATAAGCTAGAGAATATTATTAATAACTTTATAGTAACTAGATTAGTCTCTTTTAATTCTGATTAGATTCTTATAAAACTTTATATTCAGCTTAAAACTTCTACACTATCTGATAGCTGATTAGACAATACTTAGACCTTCTAGATACTAGAAATATCTTATAATCTTGCTGAATTAGAGCTTTAGACAACTGCAATTAAGATCTTTTTAAAGTAATATATATAGAGTTCTTTAAGTCTAACAGATGCAGCTTTAAATTAACTTATTAAGAAATATTAAATTACTATAAATAGTGCAGTTATTCTTGCAAAGGAAAACCAGAATCTATATACTGTAAATAAGAGACAGAAGCAAAAGCACCAGCAATCTAATAAGCAGATAGCTTATAAAGAAAGTCTTTTAATTCAGAAAGCAAGAGATTTTATAGAAGCTAGAAATTAGGCTTCTAAAACTTCTACTGTATCTACTCTGAAGATAGCTGCTTAAGCCTTTTCACTATATATATAAGCACTACCAAGGTGCAGTAGGTGCAATATTATAGAGTATAAGATAAATTAATGCTCTAGCTGCAATTTCTCTTAATTTCTTTTATATATAAAGCAGTTTTAGTTAAATAAAATAGGTTCAAATTTTATATATTTAATGTAGTTGTATTGGGTGCACAGCTCAGTAAGAAACACAGTTTAGTAGTGGATTATGTTAGTCTCTAAATGTCTAATAAGCCTACTAAGCAACTTATAAATAGAGTTAGAACTCAGTAGTAGCTGCAGTTTCTAAAAAACTGATATATTATTGCTATCAGATAAAAGTGGAATATGCAGTAATAGACTTCTACTTGCACTGCATTTATACTTAAGGCTCAGCGATCTATTAGACATCAGGTATTTAAAAAAATAGTACAATATCTACTATTTAAGTATTAATAGTAGAAGAAGCAGAGAACAGCCTTCTATAAGACTTTAGCTAGAGCTAAGATTCTAGTATTAATAGCAGCAGAAGATATCTCAGAAGAAAAACTTTTTTAACAATAAATAAATAACTAAATACTTTTTAAAATTTCTAGTAACTATTAAGAGTATTTTCTATAGAAAGTACTCTAGAAAATATAATGTCTAATAAAATAATAAATATATTAGAAGTAAAAGCAGCAGAACAAGTAAAAAAATAGTTAAAAAAGTAAGTAGTCTAAGTAGCTAGAAGGCCTATCTAGATAATACTTAGATAGTAAAGAATTACTAAGAAGAGCTTAGACCTAAATATCTTTATATAATATAAATAGTTTAGACAAGAAAAATATTCAGAATTACTAGATATTAGCAGATTAATCTCTAAAAACTATACAGAGACAGCAGTTAGCTACTACCCAGAATAAAATATCTGTTATAGCTGAAAGACTTTTATATAATGTTAAACTTAATTAAATAATAATAATAATAAGCTAGATAAAAATATTTGCTAAGCTAAATATTGTAAGAAAGCTTGAACACAGTATATTACTAGACTATTACAAGAAATACTAAGCATAGAGAGAGAAGAAGAATAAATAAGTATAGTAAAACAAGATAAGTTCTAAATATAGTAAGTCTAATCTTGCAGATACATTAGATGACTAAATTAAAAAGTAGAGCTCTGACAGATATTTAACAAGCTTTTTACAAAATACAAATAAATCTAAAGTTAGAAAATTTAACTATTTTTTAAACCTGCTATAATATTTATAAGTATAAAATAATGCTTTTTAGACTTACTAACAGATTTACTATTTTCTAGTATTATATAAATAATCTCTCTATTAATTATTTAAATCAGTTTATAATAGTGTTTATTAATAATATACTAGTCTACTTAGAGAATAAACTGAAGTAATATAATCTACAGCTAAGTAATAAATATAACTAAGTAATAAATTAAAATATTTAAATTAATATTTATTAATATATTATTTTTTTATTATTTTTATATAAAATATCTCTATCTTAAGAAAATTATATATAAATAGCCATTTCTACTTATAAAACAAAAAGTTAAATTAAAATTAAAAGCTGCTAAAATATTTAATATATCTAAGACTATTCTTTACTATCAGCTTAAAGAAAGAAAATTATATATAGAAATATATGCTAATACCTATAAATTAATAGCTTTTAAAGAGAAAGTTTTTATTAAAAAACTATTAAATATAGATAAATAAAGCTTTTTGATTTAGCTAGCAGTTTCTTATTATATATACTATAATTCTAGCAGAGTTATCTTTTATAAATAGAATATAATAAAGTATAGCTGTTTCTACTTATTAAATTAATTAATATATATTTTTATAGCAAAATCTGAAGTATCTATTTTTATAAAGATAGACTTTTCTAAATTATAAATTTTTAAAACTAATATTTTATAAAATTTAGAAAATTAGATATCTTTTATTATTTATTTTTTATATAAATTCTTAATTTCTTTAGATAAGCTTTATTAAAAATTTTACTATTTTAAAGTAGTTCTATATAAACTTCTAATAAAAGTTAGTAAAACTAAGAAAAATTATACTTTTTTAACTATTATAAAAGTAGATCATTTCTTAATAGCTATTATCTTTTTTATTTTAATATATTTTAAAGAAATTATAAATTTAAGATACTTAGTCTTCTAAATATGCTATTTATATTTTTTAAATATAACTAAGAACTTCTTTTTCTTTAAAGCTTTTGGAACTTTTTATATATATTGCTTATACTTTTTTAAGATTTCTAAATATATGAAAATATTATTTAGATATACTATATAAAAGATATTCAGATATTTTTATAAAGTATTATTAACTAAACTAAAATACAGTAAATATATTAATAAGTTTAAATAGTATAACTATATATTTAAAATGCTTTAATTAAGTTTTAAAGACAATCTTCTATTTCTTATCTTTCTTTATATAAATTAAATAGCATTTTTCTTAAAAATTTAACTTAATAAAATATTTAGTTTTATAGTCTATTCTGTAACTCTAAAATAAGTAATAAAGAATAGCAGTTCTTAATTATAATATTATTAAGATAATAGTAATTTATATAAAGCTGCAGCTTTATATTCTTCTTTAAAATAAATAAAATTAAGTAGTCTACTAGTAATATAGAGTGCTAGATATATTCTTATTTCAGTTTTTTCTTAATATATTCTTATAGTGTTTAATATACTTTCTTTAAAAGTAGATAGATTAATTTAAAGACTATATTTCTAGTCTTAAAGATATTTTATAATTCTATAATTAATATTCTGATAACTATCTCTTGCTTTACTCTTTAAAGATATTTTAAAAATCTTAGTATTTCTTTAAGACTATCTTTATCTTAAGAGTAGTTTAGCTTTCTTCTATTTTAAAGATTTAATTATTAATTCTAATATATAAGTAAGATATAAGACTTCTACTTATTTTTCTTATTTTATATTCTTATTATATTTTTAGAGATCTCTTTAATCTTTATTAATTATTCTCTTTTTCTCTCAGACTACTATTTAAATCTTATGTCTTTATTAAGTCTATACTAATTACATCTTTTCTATTATTTAATTTATCTGAAGGTTGTATATTTTTAGTTAGAGTATGCTTAGAATTATATTATATTCTAGTATCTGTGTAATATTAAGATTAATTTTCTTACACTGTCTAATTCTTAGTGAATTAACTAATTTTTATTTATATCTATTTTTACTGTAGTTATTAGCTGATTTATTAACTGGAAATAGCTGATAGTGTTCTCTTTTTTCTCTATAGAATCTAATTTCTAATAATAAAAGTATTACTAATAAAGTTCTTTATAACTTTACTGCTAATTATAGCTCTTATCTTTTTTTATTAATTCTAATAGTAATTACTAGTTATTTTAATAAATCTATTAAGTGTAGTACTATTTAATATATATATAACTAAATCTAGACTAAGTTTAAGGCCTCTGCAAGAGTCTTTTACTAATAGAGTTCTCTAGTTTTTTAACTTTTTAGAGACCTGCAGAAACCATTCTGTTACTATTTTAAAGATATAATAGTCTGCACAATTAGCAGATAATTTAGGAAATTTAAATATATCTTTCTTATTTAGCAGCTAATATTTATTTTCTGCTATCTCTTTCTGGCTTGCTTAAGTATTTCTATTTTAGATAATTATTCTTCTTTATTAAATAGTTTAAGTCTAGCTTCTGCAAAGCCTTTATATATATTACTGAAGTAAATACTTTTACATAAATAGATAGATATAAAAAATAGAAAGTCTTTTATTAATATAGTTGGTCAGCAATATTCTATTTTTAAGTAGTTTTCTGTATATACATTTAGTAGGCTAAAAACATTAATATTAAGCAGTTGCAGAAGATAAGAAGCATATATAGATATATAAAGATAGATAATTATACTCTTCTTACAGAAAGTATTAAACTCTGCAGTTAAATAACTACTATAGCTATTAAGAATAAGTAACCACTTTATATTAGTTATATAGTATCTGAAATATAATTTAAATACTTTTTTAATTAATAAAGATCTATTTTATCTATTATTTAGTTATTCTTACTAGTTATAATTTACTAGTTTTTAAAAAGTGCAAATTCTTAATACTAAGCAGTCTATTAAAATACTGCTTATAAAATAATTACTAATAGTATATAAACTCTGTTTAAGCTTACAGTCTTAATAATTATAATTTATTTATAGATTCTCTAAATAACTATATAAGATCTTTTACTATATTCTACTGCAGTAATAATTTTAAAGATTAAGCAGAACCTTATTATAGTCAATTTTATTAAAATTTTAGATATTATTTTTATATATACTATATTTCTGAATAGCTATATATATAGTTTAAAACTATAGTATTATAACTTTTAAATTCCTCTACTTTATATATTAGTATATAATTCTTTAATTACATTTTATATGCAGCTTAGAATAGTGCTTAATAAATTTATAAACTTAGTTAATACTAATAACTACAGTAGAATTCTGTAAATACTTATAAAGTAATATTTATACTATTATATATAGAAACTCTGGCTAAATTAGAAAACTTTATTTATCTATCTTTAGTAATTGCTAAATAAGTGTTTTCTCTTTAATAATTTTTAATTTATAGTTATTGGTATATATTTCTATATATAATTATCTTTCTTTAAAATAAGTATAAAAAGTAGTCTTAGACACTTTAAAAATCTCTGCAGTCTTTAGTATTAATTTAACTCTTTAATTTTTATAAGGTGTAATAGCTGTTTAAATTTGATTTTCTTAAGATAAAGACATTTTAGATAGTGGTGATAATAAAATAACACATTAAGAAAAGAAAGTTATAAAGTAGAGAAAAATTTATCACTTAGTAGTATTTATTGCTTAGTAGTTGATTATATTACTATTATTACAGAGACTTAATAAGCTTTACCTGCTTCTCTAGCTCTCTAGCATTCTTTAATATCTTAATAGTCTAGCTAGATAATTAATAAGATATGCCTAGCAGAGTAGATGTCTTTAACTATATAGAAAGCTAGTTAAGTATCTGCTCTAGTTTATATAGAATTAGGCCTTCTGCAGTAAATTTACTGTATATATTAAATGCTGTTAAAGTATATAAATATACTTACTAGTAAATTATAATAAAATCTTTCTTATTAATATAATTAATACTATACTATATATAGATCTATATTTTCTGTCTATATATATATTTTAATAGTCTAAAGCAGGCAATATTAAGTAGCTATAATATATATAATAAATATAGTAAAAAATATAGAGAAATAATTATATTCTTAATACAGAATTAATTAAATTTAGCAGATATATAGCTACTATAGTTATTAAGAATTAGCAGATAATATCTTTCTACTATACAGGTTTTAATATATTTATTAAAAATATTTTCTAGCTAATATATTTTAAGCTTGTTAGTAATTTAGCTGTTTTTACTAATTTTAATTATCTAACTTTTTAGCAGTTCTGAATACTAATTAGATCAGTAATTTTAGACTGCAAAAATAATTATTAGAGATAGAGCTTAGCTAGCTAAATTAACTTTTTAATTATAGTTATTTATTCTTAATTCTCTAATTAAATTACTTTAGGCCAGTCTTTTATTTTAAAGTTAGTAATAATTTTTATAGTTGCTATTATTCTTATTAAAAAGCTAGTCTTACTAAAGTTATAAATACTTTATTTAGTAATACTAAATTACTATATAATTTTAAAAATATATTAAAACTACTCTTTAATAATTTAAATAATAATTATATCTATAACTATATTTTAATTAAGTTTATTATAGCAGTTAATAAATTATTATATTTATTTCTTATTAAAAGAGTTTAAAGATTTTAATTAGCTTAATAGTAGAAGATTAGCTGTCATGGAGTGGCTTCTAGAGAGCATTCTAGGAGCCAAACTGCTGCACTACTGGCAAAAGACTAGGATACAAAGCTAACAGCTTCATATTGCTCTCACTTATATAGCTTCTGGCCACACTGTCACATTAGCTATATTTTATATAGTGCTAATTCTTAATAGTACACTTTATTAGTCTATAAATAAGATCTATTTTATAAGTGTAAATTCTTTAATTATAGTAAGCTTTTAACTATTTAGCTCTATATTAATATATATAGAATATCTATATATATAGTAGATTAATATAGATTATTTTATATTGTATACTTTTATAGCTACTTAAATGCTTTTTATTTAATTAAATTGCTTTAATAGCAAGTAAGATATAGCCTTCTTACTAAACTGCTAAATCTGCTTATTTCGCTTGTTTTAATAGCATATTTGTAGTTGAAGTTAATAAATATATTGCATTAATTAATCATATAGTCTACTCAGTATTCTAGCCTATTTGGTGTCTAATTATATTAATATAATATAATCAACCATTAAGTGACAAATACTACCAAGCAATAAATTTTTGCTACATCTATTATAATTTTAAAGCTTTTCAACCATTAATACAATTAAATTAGACTATTTAGTAGTTGAATATATAGCTATTTATTAGAATAATTTCTTATAGTATATTTAATAGTTTTATAATCACTACAGTATTATAAAGCTTACTATTAAAATATAGATATAGACTTATTAAGCTGCTTATTAAGCTATATATTAAGCTGCTGAATGCAATTTTAGCCTTTTTATATAGATAAAAGAGTATTATTATCTAGAATAGTATATTTTCTTATCTTCTAGTTTTCTGCTTAGTCTCAGCTTGTAGAGTTCTAATTTTATCTTAAAGAAAAAGATTTATATCTATTACTATCTGTATAGCTTTTTTAAGATAATAAATATAAAATATTAAGCTGCTAGAAAGTTTTTACTTTCTTATATTAAAACTCTTTTATAAGCTGCAAACCTTGTAATCCAGCTAATAGGAATTCTGAGAAGTTTAAAAAGCAGAGAAGACTGAGCCTTCAACTAAAGCTGGTAATGTTGGCATACAAAGCTGGAGGATAATCTTTACAAGAACTCACTCCTTATTAAGTAGTTTAAGTCCAGCTTCTGTAAAGTCTTTATATATATTATCTGGAGTAAACACTTTTGCACAAGCAGATAAATATAGAGATAGAAAGTCTTTTTTATTAATATAGTTATTGCCAGCAATTATTCTGTTTTCAAGCAGTTTTCTATATGCACACTTAAGCAGGTGCAGAAGATAAGAGGCATGTGCAGGCATGTAAAGACAGACAATTGCATTCTCCCTGCAGAAAGTATTAAACTCTGCAGTTAAATGGCTACTATAGCTATTAAGAATAAGCAACTACTTTGCATCAGTTATATAGCATCTAAAATATAGTTTAAACATCTCTTATAATTAGTAAAGACTTATTTTATCTATTATCTAGCTATTCTTACTAGTTGCAATCTACTAGTCTTTGAAAAGTGCAGATTCTTAACATTAAGCAGCCTGTTAAGATACTGCTTTTAAGATAATTACTAATAGTATATAAATTCTCTTTAAGCTTACAGTCTTAATAATTATAACTTATTCACAGTTTCTCTAAATAACTATATAAGACCTTTTACTGTGTTCTACTGCAGTAATACTTTTAAAGATTAAGCAGAGATCTATTATAAAGCTAGTTGTATTAAAATTTTAGATATTCTTTATATATACTATATTTCTGAATAGCTGTATATATAGTTTTAAACTATAATATTATAACTTTTAGATTCTTCTACTTTGCATACTAGTATATAATTCTTTAATTATATTTTGTATACAGCTTAGAATGGCATTTAACAAATTTATAAATCTAGTTAATATTAATAACTATAGTAGAATTCTGTAGATACTTATAAAGTAATATTTATACTATTATATATAGAAACTCTAGCTAAATTAAAAAATCTTATTTATCTGTCTCTAGTAATTACTAAATAAGTATTTTCTCTTTAATAGTCTTTAATCTATAACTATTAGTATATATTTCTGTATATAGGTATCTTTCTTTAAAATAAGTATAAAAAGTAGTCTTAGATATCTTAAAAATCTCTACAGTCTTTAGTATTAATTTATCTTTTTAATTTTTATAAGCTGTAATAGCTATTTAAATTCAGTTTTCTTAAGATAAAGGCATTTTAGATAGTGGTAGTGATAAAATAATATATTGAAAAAAGGAAATAGTAGAATGGAGAAAAATTTGTTGCTTAGTAGTATTTGCTACTTAGTAGTTGATTACATTAATCAGACACTAAGTAGGCCAGAACATAAAGTGGGCTATATAACTAATTAACATAATATATTTATTGACTTTAACTATAAATATGCTACCAAAATAAGCAAAATAGGTAGATTTAGCAGTTCAGCAAGAGGGCTATATCTTGCTTGCTATTAAAGCAATTTAATCAGGTTAAATAAAAGGTATTTAAGTAGCTGTAAAAGTATATAATATAAAACAATCTATATTAATCTACTATATATATATAAGTATTCTGTATATATTAATGTAGAGTTAAATAGATCTAAAATAATTTAACTAGAGAATTAAAAATAAATAACTATAATTAAAGAAGTTAATTTAGCTGGCTAGACTCTGTCTCTAATAATTATCTTTGCAGTCTAAACTTATTAATCTAATTAGTATTCAGAACTGTTAAAAAGCTAAATAATTGAAATTAATAAAAATAGCTAGATTACTAATAAGTTTTAAAATATATTAGTCTGTATAGTAGAGAGATATTATTTACTAATTTTTAATAATTATAGTAGCTATATATTTACTAAATTTAATTAATTCTGTATTAAGAATATAATTATTTCTCTATATTTTTTACTATATTTATTATATATATTATAGCTACTTAATATTGCCTGCTTTAAGCTATTAAATATATATATAGACAGAAAATATAAATCTATATATAGTATAGTATTAATTATATTAATAAAAAAGATTTTATTACAATTTACTAGTAATTTAATATATAGTAGATTTACTGCAAAAGACCTGATTTTATATAAACTAGAGCAGACACTTAATTAGCTTTATATATAGTTAAAAACATCTACTCTGCTAGGCATATTTTATAGTAATTAATTATCTAGCTAAACTGCTAAGACACTAAAAAATGTTAGAAAGCTGAAGAAGCAGATAAAGCTTATTAAGTATCTCTAATAATGGTATATATACAGTTCTTCTAGCTTAATTAGTAAAGCAGTTAATTAAGTAGTTAAAGAGTTACTAAATTGTAATAAATAATATAATACTTTTAAAGTATAAAATTAAGCAGCTATATATATAAATTAATATTAAAAATATAAATAAGAGATAACTAGATTCTATATTACTATAAAAGATATTTTAACTGCTAAAAAAAAATAGTAGCTTGCTTAGTAAGCTATTTAAATGCAGTTAAAGAAGATAAAAAAGATAATAAGTGGTCTACAAAATATACACTACTATAGTATAGTAACTATAATATTTAAGATTATACTAAAGTTAGCTATCTAAACAGATAGACAATTATTTTATATATATATAGCTTTAATTTAGAGTGTTATAGTAAGATAACTAGATATTTAATATAATAAATATTGGTTAATAGCCCACAGTGTTCTAGCCTATTTAGTGTTTAATTATATTAATGTAATCTACAGCTGAGTGATAAATATAATTAAGTGACAGATTTTCCCTGCATTTACTATGTTTCTGAAGCTTCTTAACAATAAAACACAATTAAATTAGATTATCTTGTAATTAAATATATAGCTATTTATTAGAACAACTTCTTCTAATATATTTAATATTTTAACAGCTACTGCAGTGTGATAAAGCTTACTAGCAAGGCATAAATATAGGCTTATCAACCTGCTTATTAATCTACTTATTAAGCTGTGTATTAAGCTACTAAATATAATTTTAACCTTTCTGTACAGATAAAAGAATATTATTAGTTAGATTAGCATACCTTCTTATCTTTTTTCTTATTTTTTGCTTATTCTCAGCCTATAGAATCTTAATTTCTTGTTAAAAAAGAAGATTTATATTTATTACTATCTATATAGCTTTTTTAAGATATTAAATATAAGATATTAAACTACTAAAAATCTTTCTTTTATAAAGACTTTTCTGCAAGCTGCAGAGCTTGTAATCTAGCTGCTAAGAATTCTAAGATATTTGAAAAGCAGAAGAGGTTAAGCCTTTAATAAGAAGTAATAATATTGGTGTATAAAGTTGAAAAGTAATTTTTTCAAGTATTTAGTTCTAATCAAGTAGTCTAAGATCAGCATCTGCAAAGCCATTATATATATTCTTTTAATTAAAGATCTTCTTACACATAGATAGATATAGATATAGAAAGTCTTTCTTATTAATATAGTTATTTTCAGCAACTATTATTTCTTCAACTAATTTTCTATATATACATTTTAATATCTTAAAAATATTAATATCCAGTAGCTGTAGAAGGTAAGAAGTATAAAATAGTATATGTGACGGCGCGGCGCACCTAGGCGGTAAGGTAGGCGGTGTTGAGCATCCCTTCATCTCTGGGATACTGCCGGTCCTACTCGCCTACGTATATCGCGCTACACGAAGCCCTGCAGATTCTTTCCTTTCCCCTCATGCTTTCGATTCTGTATGACAAGCTACCATAGTTTTAGCTAATAATACTATGACTGAGCGCCGTCACAGTATACAGATAGATAGTTATATTCTTCTTATAGAAAGTATTAAATTCTGCAGTTTAATAGCTAGAATAGCTATTAAGAATAAGTAATCTCTTTGCATTAAATTCTGCCTAAAGTATAGTTTAAATACTTTTTTAAGCTAGTAAAAGTCTATTATATCTATTATCCAGCTATTCTTATTTTTTTGCAATTGACCAGTCTTAAAAAACTGCAGATTTTTAATATTAAATAGTCTATTACTTTTTCCTTTTTAAAATAATTATTAATAATATAGAAACTCTCTTAAAGCTTATATATTTAATAATTATAATCTATTTACAATTTCTCTAAATAACTATATAAGATCTTTTACTGTATTCTACTGCAGTAATAATTTTAAATATTATATACAGTTTTAAACTACTATTTTATAATTTTTAAATTTTTCTGCTTTGCTTGCTAATATATAATTCTTTAATTATATTTTGTATATAGTTCAGAACAGTATTTAACAAAGAAATAGACTTAGTTAACTCTAATAACTGCAGTAGAATCTTGTAAATATTTGCAAAGTAAAATCTGTCATTTTATGCAGAAACTCTGGCTGAATTAAAAAGCCTTATCTACATTTAGCAGTCTTTTAATAAGGACTTTCTCTTTAAGAGCTTTTAATTTATAGCTATTAATGTGTGTTTCTATATATAGTTTTCTTTCTTTAAGCTGATAGTGAAAAATAGTCTTAGATATATTAAATACCTCAGCAGCTTTTAATTTTAATTTAACTTTTTATAAGCAGAAATAGCTATTTGTATATAATTTTTTTAAGATGGAGGTATTTTATATAAAAATAATAAAGAAAATAATATATTAATAAATATTGATTTAAATATTTTAGTAAGTGTGGGGAAAATTTGTTACTTAGTTATATTTATTGCTTAGCTGTAGATTATATTATCTATATTTTATTAGTAAGCTTTACTATACTGCAGTAGCTAGTAAACTATTAAATATATTAGAAGTTATTCTAATAAATAGCTATATATTTAATTACTAGATAATCTAGTTTAATTGTATTTCATTGTTGAAAAGCTCTAGAAACATGGTGCAGTAAAAATTTATCACTTAGTTGTATTTATCACTTAGCTGTAAATTATATTAGTGTATATACAGTTCTTCTAGTCTAATTAGTAAAGTAGTTAATTAGGTAATTAAAAGCTGCTAAATTATAATAAATAATATAGTACTTTTAGAGTATAAAATCAAATAGCTATATATAATAAATTAATATCAAAAATATAAATAAAAGATAACTAAATTCTATATTACTATAGAAAGTATTTTAACTGCTAAAGAGAATTAGTAGTTTGCTTAGTAAGCTGCTTAAATACAGTTAAAGAGAGTAGAGAAAGATAATAAGCAGTCTAGAAAATATATACTACTGTAGTGCAGTAACTACAATATTTAAAATTATATTAGTTAGCTGCTTAAACAGATAGACAATTATTTTTTATATATATATATATAGCTTTAATTTAGAAGATATTATAGTAAAATAACTAGATATTTAATATAATAGATATTAGTTAGTAGTCTGCTTAGTGTTCTAGTCTACTTAATGTTTAATATAATTATATTAACATAATTAATTACTAAGTAAGTAGAATTACTAAGTGAGTAGTGCAATCAACACTATTATAAATAACACTTAATTATTTAACTATACTATTTTCTAATTTAAAGCTACTTATATAAAAAATAACTATTTAGTAGAGCAGCTGACTAATATGATTTTAAATATTATAGTTGCTGCATTATAGTAATATACATTTTCTAGACTACTTATTATCTTTCTCTACTCTCTCTAACTGTATTTAAGCAGTATGCTAAGCAAGCTGCTAGCCTTCTTTAGCTGTTAAAATGCCTCTAGTAGTAATATAGATCTAGTTATCTTCTGCTTATATTTTTAATATTAATTATTTATATATAGCTATTTGATTTTACACTTTAAAAGTACTATATTATTTATTATAATTTAACAACTTTTAACTATTTAATTAACTATATAGCTAATTAAACTAAAAAACTCTATATATACTACTATTAAAGATATTTAATTAGCTCTATCTGCTTCTTCAGCTTTCTAGCATTCTTTAATATTTTAGCAGTTTAACTAGATAACTAACTACTATAGAATATATCTGATAAAGTAGATATTTTTAATTAAATATAAAGCTTATTAAGTATCTGCTCTAATTTATATAGAACTAGACCTTTTATAGTAAATTTACTATATATATTAAATGCTGTTAGAGTATATAGATATACTTGCTAGTAGATTATAATAGAATTTTTTTATTAATATAATTAATGCTATACTGTATATAGATCTGTATTTCCTGTCTATATGCATATTTTAATAGCTTAAAATAGGCAATATTAAGTGGCTGAAATAAATACAACAAATATAGTGGAAGATATAGAGAAATAATTAAATTTTTAGTATAGAACTAATTAAATACAGCTATAATATAACTATAATAACTATTTAAAATTAAAAGATGATATGTATCTGCTATAGAAGCTTTAATATGCTTATAGAAAACCTTCAATTAGTATATCTCTAGCTTATTGTTAGTTCAGCCATTATTACTTATTCTAATTGTCCAGCCCTTTGGTAGAATAGAATACCATTTAGACTGATAATTCTTGACAGCAAAGATAATTATTAGAGAGAGAGCCCAGCCAGTAGTATTAACTGTCTTAATTATAGTTTTCTATTTTTAATTTTCAGATTGTATTGCTCTAGGCCAGCTCTTAGATTTAGAATTAGTAATAATCTTTATAGTTGATATTATCTCTATTTAAAAGCTAGTCTTATCAAAGTTATAAATATTCTGCTTAACAATACCATATTATTATATAGCCTTAAGAATATGCTGAAACTACTCTCTAATAATCTTTAAATTCTAATTCTTACAGAGAGTCTATTAATAGTTATATTTATAGCCGTATTTGGATTTAAGCTTATAGTAGTGGTTAATAAATCTTTAAACTTAATACTGGCTAACAGTAGCTGGTGTTTTTAACCAGCTAGATAATAATAAATTAGCCATCTCTTATACAGTAACTATTTGTAGTAGTAGTCTCTGCTGATCTATAGATAATATCCATTTAAAAAGCACAGATTTTTCTGTAGTAAGTTTTTTACTGTTTCATTATATCTATATATGCAGAATGCCTGCAGACACAATATTTCAATATTATATGCATTTGCAGCAGCTTAAATGCTTTTAAATTGGCTATTATTTAAAGTATTAATAGCAAGTAAAATATATCCCTCTTGCTGAACTGCTGAATCTGCTGATTTGTATAGCATTTTAGTAGTAGAAATATTAAGTATATTATATAGAGAAAGTGTGCTCACTCAGTGATTCTACTTGCTCAGTGATTGATTACATTATTCTTATTAGATTAGTAAATATAGTAGTTACTATTATAATAAATAGTTTAAAAAAGTCTAGTATAGTTGTTTTAATCTATAGTAGATACTGCTTTTTTATTATTCTCTTTTTAGCTTATTTAGACACTTTTAATCTATATAATTATTCTTACTATAGTAGATATATAGTTTTTATTTATATTTCTTCTATTTTTTATTTAGTTAAAGGTTCTATAGAGCTTCTTCCTAAAGTTCTTAATATTATTTTTTTAGTTAGTACTATTTAGCTTTATAATATCTCTTTTATTACTAATATAATTTATAGCCAAGAAATAAATATAACTAAGTAACTAATTTTCACTGCATCCACTAAAATATTTAAATCAATATTTATTAATATATTATTTTTTTATTATTTTCATATAAAATATCTCTATCTTAAAGAAAATTGTATATAAATAGTTATTTTTACTTATAAAACTTAAAAAATCAAATTAAAATTAAAAGCTATTAAGATATTTAGTGTATTTAAAACTATTCTTTACTATTAGCTTAAAGAAAACTATATATATTAATAATTATTAGCTTTTAAAGAGAAAGTTCTTATTAAAAGACTACTAAATACAGATAAGATTTTTTAATTTACTTAGAGTTTATATAAAATAGTATAGATTTTATTTTATAAATATTTATAAGATTTTACTATAGTTATTAAAGTTAACTAAATTTATTTCTTTATTAAATACTGTTTTAAACTATATATAAAATATAATTAGATAATTATATATTAGTAAGCAAAGCAGAAGAATTTAAAAATAATAAAATAGTAGTTTAAAACTGTATATAGAACTATTTAAAAATATAGTATTTATAAAGATAATAGCTGAAACTTTAATAAAACTAGATTTATAATAAAGTTTTATATAATATTTTGAATTATTATTATAATAGAATATATAAAAGATCTTATATAGTTATTTAAGAAATTATAAATAGATTATAATTATTAAATATATAAACTTTAAGAGAGTTTTTATACTTAATAATAATTATTTTAAAAAGAAAAAAGTAACAGACTGCTTCATATTTAACTAATTATAAAAAGTAAGAATAGCTGAATAACAGATATAATAGGCCTTTACTAGGTTAAAAAGATATTTAAACTATACTTTAAATAAAATTTAACTAGTATAAAGAGATTTCTTATTCTTAATAACTATTCTAGCTATTAGACTGCAGAATTTAATACTTTTCTTAAAAAAATATAACTATCTATTTTTATATACTGTTTTATACTTCTTACCTTTTATAGTTACTAAATATTAACATAATTAACTACTAAACAATAATACTACTAAGCAACAAATTTTCCTCCACTCTACTACTTCCTTTTTTTAATATATTATTTTATCACTGCCACTATTAAAAATGCCTTTATCTCAAGAATACTGAATTTAAACAGTTATTATAGCTTATAAAAATTAAAAAGTTAAATCAATACTGAAGGATGTAGAGATTTTTAAAGTATCTAAGACTACTTTTTGCACTTAAAAGATAACTATATGTAGAAATATATGCTAATAACTATAAATTAAAGACTATTAAAGAGAAAAATACTTATTCAGTAATGACTAGAGACAGATAAATAGATTTTCTAATTTAGAGTTTATATATAATAATATAAATATTACTCTGTAAGTGTCTACAGAATTCTACTGTAGTTATTAGTATTAACTAGACTTATAAATTTATTAAGCATTATTCTAAGCTATATATAAGATATAATTAAAGAATTATATATTAGTATACAAAGCAGAAGAATCTAAAAGTTATAATATTATAGTTTTAAACTGTATATATAGCTATTCATGAATATAGTATATATAAAAATAATATCTAGAATTTTAATAAAACTGGCTTTATAGTAAGACTGCTTAATTTTTAAAGTTATTACTATACTAGAATATAGTAAAAGACTTTATATAGTTATTTAGAGAAACTGTAAATAGATTACAATTATTAAAACTGTAAGCTTAAAGAGAATTTATATATTACTAGTAATTATCTTAAAAGCAGCATTTTAATAGACTGCTTAATATTAAGAATCTGCACTTTTTAAAGACTGATAGATTGCAACTGACAATAGCTGAATAACAGATAAAATAGACTTTTACTAGTTGAAAGAAGTATTTAAATTATATTCTAGATGCTATATAACTGATATAAAGTAGTTACTTATTCTTAATAGCTATAGTAGTTATTTAACTGCAGTTTAATACTCTGCAAAAAGAATATAATTATCTATCTTTATATATTTGTATATGCCTTTTATCTTCTATAACTGCTTAATATTAGTGTTTTTAGCCTATTTAAGCATATATATAGAAAACTGCTTCAAAATAGAATAATTACTGGCAATAATTATATTAATAAAAGACTTTCTATCTCTATATCTATCTGCTTATAAAAAAGTGTTTACTCCAGATAATATATATAAAGGCTTTGCAGAAGCTAGACTTAAGCTATTTAATAAAAAGCAGGTTCTTATAAAGATTATCTTTCAGCTTTATATATTAATATTATTAGCTTTAATTAAAGATTTAGTCTTCTCTGCTTTTTAAACTTCTTAGAATTCTTGCTAGCTGAATTATAAGATTTGCAGCTTATAAAAAAGTCTTAGTGTAAGAAAGTAAAAGCTTTCTAGCAGTCTAATATCTTATATTTATTATCTTAAAAAACTATACAGATAGTAATAAATATAAATCTTTAAGATAAAATTAGAACTCTGTAAGCTGAGATTAAACAGAAAACTAGAAAGAAAATAAGATACTCTATTCTAAATAATAATATTCTTTTATCTATACAAGAAGGCTAAAATTATATTCAGCAGCTTAATATGCAGTTTAATAAGTTTATATATCTAATGTAATTGGACACTGAGCAGGCCAGAACACCAAGCAGGCTATGTAACCAACTATTGTGATATATTCATCAACTTCAACTACAAATATGCTACTAAAATAAGCAAAACAAGCAGATTCAGCAGTTCAGCAAAAGGGCTGTATCTTGCTTGCCATCAAAGCAATTCAATCAGGTTAAATAAAAAGTATTCAAGCAGCTGCAAAAGCATATAATGTGAAGTAATCTATATTGACCTACTACATATATGGGTGTTCTGCATGCATTAATGCAGAGCTAAATAGTCTTCTACTATTAAGCTAATTAAAATCCTCAAGCCCTCTTAGCAAGAAATGGGTGTAACAATTTGTCAACCACCACAATAAGCTTAAATCAGGATACAGCTGCAGATATGATTATCAACAGGCTCTATATAAGAATTCAAAGATTATTAGGGAGTGGTTTTAGTGTGTTCTTAAGATTGTACAGTAATTTAATATTACTGAATAGAATATCTATAACTTTAATAAGACTAGCTTTTTAATAGAAATAATAGCAACTGCAAAGATTATTACTAACTCTGAGATAAGAAGCTGGCCTAGAGCAATTCAATTAGAGAATTAAGAATAAGTGACTGTAATTGAAGAAGTTAATTCAGCTGGCTGGGCCCTGCTCTTAATGATTATCTTTGCAGCCCAGAATTACCAATCTAATTGGTATCCAGAGCTGCCAAAGGGCTGAACAATTAAGATTAGTAAAAATGGCTGGACCACTAATAAGCTTAAGATGTGTTGGCTGAAGAATGTTTTTAATAAACATACCAAAGCCTGTACAGAAGGGAGATATCATCTGCTAATTTTTGATGGCTATAGCAGTTATGCATCTGCTGAATTTAATTAATTCTGCACTCAGAATATGATTATTTCTCTATATCTTCTATCATATTTATCACATCTATTACAGCTGCTTAATATTGCCTGCTTTGGCCCATTAAAATATGCATATGGGCAGGAAACACAGATCTATATACAGCATGGCATCAATTATATTAACAAGGAAGATTTTATTGCAATCTACCAGCAAGTATATCTGCATGCTCTGACAGCATCTAATATATGCAGTGGATTTGCTGCAGAAGGCCTGATTCTATATAAACCAGAGCAGATGCTTGACCAGCTTTATATACAGTTGAAAACATCTACTTCACCAGGCACATCCTATAGTAATTAATTATCTAGCTGGACTGCTAAGACACTAAAGAATGCTAGAGAGCTGGAGAAGCAGGCAAAGCTTATTAAACATCTCTGGTGACAGTGTATATACAGTCCTTCTAGCCCAATCAGTAAAGCAGTTGATCAAATAGTCAAAAGCTGCCAAATTATAATAAATAATGCAGTGCTTTTAGAGCATGAAATCAAGTAGCTATATATAGTAAATTAATATCAAAAACACAAGTAAGAGATGACTAGATTCTATATTGTTATGGGGGGTATTTTGACTGCTGAAGAAGGTCAGCAGCTCACTCAGCAAGCTGCTCAGATGCAGTTAGAGAGGGTAGAGGAAGGTAATAAGTGGCCTAGAAGACATGCACTACCACAGTGCAGCAACTGCAATATTCAAGATTATACTAGAGTCAGCTGCCCAAACAGATAGGCAATTATTTTATGTGTATATAGCTTCAATTTAGAGGGTGTTGTGGTGAGATAACTAGATATTTAATATAATAGGTGTTGGTTGGTGGCCTGCTTGGTGTTCTGGCCCACTTGGTGTCCAATTACATTATGCCTTAATAGCAAGCTTTATAATACTGCAGTAATTGCAAAACTATTAAATATACTATAAGAAATTGTTCTAATAAATAGCTATATATTCAACTACTAGATAGTCTAATTTAATTGTATTAGTGGTTGAAAAGTTTTAAAATTATAGTAGGTGTAGCAAAAATTTGTCACTTAGTAGTATTTATTGCTTGATAGTTAATTATATTAGTATCTTTAGCTTACTAAAATATATATATATAAGAAATTAGTTGAAGAAATAATAGTTGGTAGAAATAACTATATTAATAAAAAAGACTCTATATCTATATCTATCTGTATATAAGGTCTTTAATTAAAGAAATATATGCAATAGCTTTGCAGTTGAAAAAATCACTTTTCAACTTTATACACTAATACTACTACTTATAACAGTATAGCAAGAAGCTATATAAGTAAGAGTAGTATAAAGCTGTCAGCTTTATATTCTAGTCTTTTACCAGTAGTGCAGCAGATTAGCTTCTAGAATGCTTTCTAGAAACTATACTATAATACTACTTCTTATTAAAGGCTTAACTAACCTCTTCTGCTTTTTAAATATCTTAGAATTCTTAGCAGCTAGATTACAAGCTTTATAGCTTGCAGAAAAGTCTTTATAAAAGAAAGATTTCTAGCAGTTCAATATTTTTAAAAAAACTGTATAGATAATCATAAATATAAATTTTCTTTTTTAATAAGAAATTGAAATTCTGCAGACTAAGAATAAGCAAAAAATAAGAAAGAAGATAAGATATACTAATCTAAATAATATTCTTTTATCTGTATAGAAAGGTTAAAATTGTATTTAGCAGCTTAATATACAGCTTAATAAATAGTTTAATAAGCAGATTAATAAGTTTATATCTATAATGTAATCTACAAGCAAGTAAGACACTTAACTAAGCAAGATAGCTAAATATAATTTTAATTAAGGTTAAAAACTATAAGATCTTACTACTACATAATCAAATTAATGTAAAGATTTTTAAATTATCTAGATCTACTAGAGCAGCTAGTTCTAATATAACTAATTTAATAGCAGTTAAGCATCTCTGATGACAGTGTACACACAGTCCTCCTAGCCTAATCAGTAAAGCAGTTGATCAAGTGGTCAAGAGCTGCTAAATTATAATAAATAATATAGTGCTTTTAGAGCATAAAATTAAGCAGCTATATACAGTAAATCAATATCAAAAATATAAGTAAGAGATAACATATACTTTTTAAAAACTGATTTTATCAAGTTTATTATCTGTATAGCTTTTTAAGCAAGTTACTAACCTTTAAACTCTGTCAGAATACTCTTAGTAGTAATATAAGATTTAGAGACTGAACACTTTTATTTTTACTTTTTATTTACTATATAAAGCTTGTTTACCTTCTGATCTAGAAGAAGAACTTTATATATAGTAGTGAAAAGGTTATTCACATATCTCTAAAAAGTAGCCAGTCTATTGATAAGCCTAAAGAGCATTACCCAATACTTATAAGCTTTATAGCAAGTTCAGAATATTATCAGATCTTCTGACTTAGAATCTATTTAGATTCTATAAAATGCCTGCCAGATATTAAGCTTAGTAAAAATATTTGCTTAACTTAGATATTTTAAAGTCTTATTAATTAGTAGCAGAGAGTAGCAGTTCTTCTTTAAAATAATATTTAGCTTTCAGTAGTTTATACAGAGATGCAACCCTCTATTAGCCTTATAAATAAAGAGAATTGGAAAAGTAAAGAGAGCTTTACTAGAGACTATAAAGCTTTTGCCTAGATTCTCTAATTAAATATCTTTTAATAGCTTTCAGTTTCTCAGCAGATTGCTTGTACAAGAGGCTATAGCTTAGAAAGTTTTTCTCAGTAAGCTTAATATAGTAGTTATAAGAACAGTATAGTAATAACTAATTAGAGGCTTTTTTAGAGAATATATTCTATTAAAGATAATAGTATACTGAAAGATATTTAACTAGATAGACCTCTTTATTCTCTTCTATTAGTAGAGGTTGAGTCTTTTTCTTAATAATACAGTTAATTTTATAAAGATTAATAATAAAGGTTTTACTCTCTTAAGTCTGAGCAGAGTAGTAGAAGTCTGCAGTCTTAATTAGAGTAATATTAATTTTTAGAAATTTTTTTAAAAGGTTTTTTTAAGAGCTGTAAGTGGTGCTGTTTGACAATATTGGCTAGATTTAAATGCCTATCTATAATAGTAGTTTAGAGCAGTTAACATCTAGCAGGTCTAGTGTTTAAAACTTGCTATTAGATATTTATTTTATCTTCTGCAGCTGTAAGTTGGTCCCAGTAGTCTGCATTCAGTTAGTGCTAAAAATTAAAGTCTGGCTATTTTAGAATTACTTAGAGAACTATCTTCTTACAGACTAGATAAACTTTATTAAGCTTTAGATACTAGTTTAGCTATATCAAGCATCTATTCTATATATTCAATTAAATATCTTACTTCTTACATCACTTTCAGCCTAGAATTATGTTATAACGCTTAAAATTGGCTATAAGCATAAGCATATCAGTCTGCCAGCACTTATCAACTATTAGATACAATATAATTGTATAAATAATTTATTCTTCAGTCTGGCTATTATAACTTCAGATACAGCAGTTGGAGTTCAGAGATACTACTAATATTTAGAAGTATTTAGCCATATTAATTATATAAGAAGTATTAATAAATACAGTTAAGCTTTTTCTAAATTCTAATTCTTTTCTAACTTTTTCTTCTTTTTTTTCAGAGTTTTAATCTTCAAGGCCTTCTTATAAAGGCAGTGTAGAGCAATATAGCCAGTCTTCTTATAATAGAAGCACTTTCCTTCTTATATTAGTTCTGCTCTCTGTTTATTATCTAGTCTGCTAGCTTTGAAAGCTGCAGGTGCAGCAGTTCTAGTAGTAGACTTATTACAGAGCATAGCAGCAAGAGTAGTTCCAGCAGGTTTGTAGAACTTGTTCCAGGCCTTGAACTTTTCAGCATTGATCTGCAGAGTATAAGCTGCCTGAGAATAGGCAGTAGAGAATTTATTAAAAATCTCAGAGACATAGTAGTCTCAGATAGTCAGATTTTAAAGTTTATTAGTAAGCTTGTTAAAAAGCTTCTTCTTGTAGTCTTCTAGATGCAGCTGGAATTCACCTGCTAGATGCATAAACTCTGCTAGAAAGTTATAATATTTCTGATATAATTTTATCTGAAGATAGCACAGTTGGTGTTAAGCTATTATGCAGCAGTTCAGGTCAAAGAAGATTAATTTCAGATGCTTAAAGATCTTATCAGTAGTCTAGTACTGGTTGACCAAGTCTTTATAGAATTAAGAAGCTGCATGTTTAGTAGTATATCTATTAAGACAACTCTATATATATACAACCTGGAGCAGATTGCTAGAGTAATAATTAATATTGATATTTAGTTTGCTCTTTATCTGGGCTATTCAGTTATAAACTTAAGTTCTTTTCTATCAGTTAGAATGGATAAGTCTGGGAGTTTAACAGTATATTTAGATTAATTAGAGATAGAGATAGTTCTATATTCTCTATAGATTCTTACAGCTATCTTAGCAACAGCGTCTTAATACTTATCTTATTCAGTAATAAGCTTAGTAATCTGAACTTCTTAGATATTAAGTTGCTGGCAGAGATTCTTAGTGCAACATTCTATAAGATTAATCTAATGCACTTTGTTATTCTGATCAGCCTTTTATATGTAAAGAATGCCTTTAAAGAGTTCTTCTGGGTTGTCTTAATATTTAGTAATAAATTCAGTTTTGCTGATTGTCTCTGGCTTATCAATTTCTTAAGGAAGATAGAAAACATATCAAGATTCTTCTGGCTTAGAGAATTCTTCAACCTCAGCCTTACTAGCTGGGTTGCAGCTTGTAGGATTGTCAGCAGGTTAAGCTATTTGATCAGTCTTCTGAATTCTAGGTTCTGGGGGTCTTGTTTCTCAAAGCAAGGTTCTGAATCAGAGATTAAGATATATGTGTAGTTCACAGATTTTTTCTCAGATTCTGAAGGTTCTCAGTCTAAGTTCTTAAGATTCTTAATCTAGACTTCTAGGTTCTGGAGGTTCTTGGTCTCAGATTTTAAAAGAAAGAAGGTTTATTTACTCTAAGTGCATATAAGATTGCTTATTACTCTGGATTGCACACAACACATAGCAAGAGGAAATGGAGGTTTGTAAAATAAGAAGTTATAATTGATGCTTTTAATTATGTGATAATGCTTATGCATAGAAAAATAAGATAGATTAACTATAGTAGCTAGTTATACAAAATTAAAAGCATAAAGAAGAAAGAAAGAAATTATAGATATTGTAAGATGGTTAATATAGGCAAGTAATACCACCAGTATTCTCACCAACTTCTACTGCCTACTACACTGCTATGCTGTGCTGTCACAACTGTAATTTTATAAGAAAACAGTTTTAAACACTTAAGAAAAAGTGGCAAGCACTTTAACTAAATATAATATAATAGAAGATTGCTGCCTTCTATATCTATAAGAAGCCTAATAGTATATTATTATAGGCTGTCTATAATAAGCTGTAAAGAATGGCACACATATTGCATATAAAGATGCCAGAACTGAAGTATATACTAAAGAAATATATAATATTTAATTAACTGCTGGCATCTTTATTTAATTAATATATAACTATTTACAATAAATGCTATTAATAGGCAGACATATAATAATAATAAACTTAAGAATATATTTAAGTGTCTCCAGCAAAAAGAAGATTAGCTTAATAATAGAAAGAATAAAAATGTATATATAGTCTAAGAATGCTATAAAAATTGAAAAAAATTGAAAAGATTCTTATTATTATTACAATAAATACTACAGATCTAATAGAGAAAAGAAGATCTACTATAAGAGAAGTTCTTAACAGTAAAATAGTTATTCTAATAGTAGTAACTATAAAAGAAAAAATAGCTCTAAACTATATTAATCTGTATAAAAAGAAAAAAAGAAACCAAACTGCATTCTTTATAATAATAAATATGTCGAGATAGATGCCCAGATTGCTTAGAGCTTGAGAAATTGTAAAAATAAATTTAGACTAGGTAAAAGAAGAGAAATTCTAAAAAGATATATATATACTATATATCAGCTTTTAAATTAGAGAGTAGCATATATTAACAGATTCAGAATTATCTTTAGAGAATAAAAATGTATATATAGCTAAATTATTAAGCTCTAATAGTAAAAAAGTATACTATTTATATCTAGCTACTACTAGCTTTAAGCATATATATAATATATTATATAATAATCTTATTACACTGAAGAATAAACTATTACTATTAAGTGTTAAAAATAATAAATAAATTATAAATACTGTTATAATATTCTATATAACTGGCAATTGTAAACTGCTTCTTAAAATATAATTAATAAAGACTAGCTGAATAGTCTATATAGCAGATAGTTAACTATTAATTAAAGAATTTAAAATAATATAACTAAATAATATCTATTACTATAAGATAATCTTGCAGAATATTTTTTATATTTCTAATTTAAGTATAAATCTAGGATTAATTCAAGCAATCTGTAAACAAGAGTTGTATAAAGTTATTATCAGTAATAGTATATTATTTTATTAGAAATATATACTTATTATATATATTATTTATAAAAGTGATCTTTATATAATTAAATAATTTATAAAAAAATTAAAGAATACACTTTTAGTGCTGAAAAAATAAATAATATACTTGAACTAGATTTATATATATAGAGAGAAAGCAGAGAAAGAGAAGTATAATATATAGTATTAATACATAAGCTATAGTAGAAAAGAAAAGCTACAAAATCTATATCTTATTATCAACTTTAAAAAACTAATTTCTTACTATACAGAACTGAAAGTCTGTAAAGTATATACTTTTATAAAAATAATAAAAAGAGTAAAGAGAAAATATAGACAAAAGTAAACTTTTAGAGTAAATTAATATATATAGTTCTTGGCCAGTAACTATTAATAGTAATTACTAATTTATTAAGATTAATAATAACTGCAGTTACAAGTACTAAATTATTCTAATTCTAATAAGAGATGCTGCTCTAAAAGCTCTAAAAAAGTAAAGAAAGCAGATAAAGCTAGAGAGTCAATATAAATTAAAGATTATAAGAATTAATAATATAGACAAACTTTTAAAAATATATAAAAAAAGAAGTATAGTCTGCAAATAGAACTTACTATACTATATATATTATATCAGAATAGTTGTGTTAAGCAAGCTATTTATTCAACTAAGAAGAGTGTATAAATTAACATAATCTACTACTAAGCTGTGTTTTCTACTGAGCTATGCGCCTAACACAACTACATTAAATATATAAAATTTAAACCAATTTTATTCAACTAAAACTGCTTTATATATAAAAGAAATTAGAAGAAATTGTGGCTAGAGTATTAATTTATCTTATACTCTATAATATTGTATTTACTGCATTTTAGTAGTGCTCACATACATAATAGAGAGGCTTAAGCAGCTATTTTTAAAGTAAATGCAGTAGAAGCTTTAGAAGCCTAATTTCTTGCTTCTATAAGATTTTTTACTTTCTGAACTAAAAGATTTTTTTTACAAGCTATCTGCTTATTAAATTGCTGGCACTTTTGCTTCTATCTCTTATTTGTGGTATATAGATTCTGGTTTTTCTTTATAATAATAACTGTGCTATTTATAGTAATTTAATATTTCTTAATAAGCTGATTTAAAGCTATATCTATTAGGCTTAAAGGACTCTGTGTATATTACTTTAGAAAGGTCTTAATTGTAGTTGTCCTGTAGCATTAATAGTTTCAATTACAGTCATCTATTTATAATTTCCAGGCTGCAAAAGATAAATTATATATCTCAGCTCTAGTTACTATCTTAGTAGTAGTTATCAGGCCTATCTATTGTAAAGCCAGTCTTATTAAAGTTATAGATATCTTTGTGCAGAATACTCTTCTCTATAATGGCATACTGTATAAAATTAAATTATTTCTAACTAATTTTTAAATTTTTATATTTAGCTTACTGATAGTTGTGTCTTTATGTAAATTAAGTTTTAAGCTTATTCTGGCACCTAATAAACTTATAAATCTAATTCTTTCTAATCTGCTGTGGAGGTGCCTTTAGATTATATTAAGTAATAAGAATATTAGCCATATTTTATACAGCTACTGGCTAGAGAGATGCTTTATACTTATCTATAGATAATATTCATTGTATAATTAAATTCTTCTTAGTAATTGAAAGCTTATACCCATTAGCACAATTTTTATATTAATTCTTGCTGCCATTAATTCTGTTATATAGTATTAACTGTAGAATATTAAAAATATATGCTGCTTTAGCAGGACCACTGACTTAATTCTTTTAAATAGCTGATATAGCTAATAAGATCCTCCCTTCCTGCTCAATCAAATTCTTTGACTTTTTATGCTGTTCTGGTGGCATGGGGGTGGTTTGAATGGCATCAAATAATGAATCTTGATGCAGTTGCATTGGGCGCACAGCTCAGTGGGGAACATGGCTCAGTAGTGGATTATGTTATACTTAAAGAAGCTGTATTACTAATAGAGTTTTAGAATAAAGCTATATAAATATATGCCTATACTTGCAATTATTTATCTATTTCTTAACCTGTATTGGAAGAAGATAAAGATACAATAATAACTGAGAAACTCTGAACAGAAAAGTTATCAAAGATCATATATATATAATTAAAGTGAAATATTTTTTATATATTAACTTATAAATAGTTCAGATAGTAATAAGCTAACTGATTAAGAGCCAGTAAAAGTATTTATAAAATATATTAAAGCAACTATAAAGCAATATTAAATATATATATTAGATCTTTACTAAGTTATATAATTATCACATATTTAGTTTAATAAGAAGATATCTAATAGTATAATCAATCTAAAACTGTAAATAAAGCTAACTCTAGATATATTACCAGAGAGAAATTCTGTAGATAGGCTAAAAAAGAATTCTATAAGAGTTGTCACCAGTAATAGCATTTAAAGAGATTTAGATAGATCAGCTAAGCCAGTTATAATAGATATAATAAATACTAGAGCTATATTAGCTGCGTTAGCTAAGCTAGACTATCTATCTGCTTCTAATTAATTAGAGGCTTTAAATGCAGTAGAAGCTATAAATAAGTAATCTGCTCAGATAAATAGAGAAGATTAGAATAGCACAATTTATAAACACTTTATAGAGTAAGACATACTAGAAATATATATACTAATAGTAAAATAAGTATATCTAGATAATAATAATAATAAATTACTTAAGAGCAATAGTCTATAATAATTAAAGAAAATTAAGTTAAAAAAAGAATAATATTAATATTTTAATAAAATACTTTATATAGTATCGATTGCAGCAGCTATATAAGAAATATCTTATAATATTAATATTCTAATTCCAATCTCTTATATCTATACTAAGGCTGTTAACAGTATATAAACTAGTAATAGAAGGCTGTAAGACAAGAGCTAAAATCACTTATTATTAATAGCATCTTTTACAAAATTTATATATCTTAATATATAAATATTATTACTATAAAATAGATGTTTACTATAAAGTATATATTAAATAGAGAAATTAAGTAATTTAAAATTTAATTAGTAGTAAGAGAGTTCTTATAAATTGCAGAAATTGATTACAGAGACTTTTATACTAACTGTTTATATTAATTCTTTATAAATGCTTCTAGTAATTATTACACTGGAAAATCTGAAAGCCTACTAAATAGATATTAATAATATTTTTATAGAAGCAAGTCTGCATAAGTAAATATTTATAATTATCTAATAGTATTAAATTGTCAGAAGACTATATATTTAAGCTTAAGCAAAGCTTGTATAGTTTGAAATAAGCTATATATAATTAATATAAACTTTGCAGTACTGTACTGAAAAAAAATAAAAATTAAAACTATTTTAAGCAATCTATATATTCTATAATTATAATATTAATATGCTAATTAGTCTATATATTAATCATCTGCTGGTTGCTGTAAAAAACATTTATAATATTAAGAACTTCAAATATAAATTTAATAAGTACTTTAAAATTAAGAATTAAAGAAAATTTATAAAATTCTTAGAATTTAAATTACTTGCAATTATAAACACTATACAATCTATCTTAATTAATTAATATATCTTAAGCAAATGCTGCAATAATATAATATGGACTATAAAGCTGTCTTATATATATGTTAATAGTAAGTTAAAAAATATTGTTAAAAATATAAAAATATAAAAATATAATAATCTTATACTTAAGTAAAGTTATTAATATAGAGTTGAAAGCACTATATTCTCAATAATATACTTAATCAGATATTGTATTTGCTGTAGGCAAGCTAGCTTAATTTATAAATAAGCTAACTACAGAGCATGCTTATTGTATAAAAACTCTTATCTGTAATTGATTATTAATCTATATATTTGCTCTAGTCTGTATAAAAAGTTAGTAAATTAAATTATTAGCTATTCAGATATAAACTATACAGAAGATTATACTGACTAAAAGTTAACTACTAGCATACTCTTTATACTTAATAGAGAACCTATCTTCAGATCTACTAATGTAATCCACAGCTAAGTGACAAGTACAACTGACAAATTTTTGCCATACTATATTTCTGAAGCTTTTCAACAACAAAATACAATTAAATTAGATTATTTAGTAATTAAATATACAGCTATTTATTAGAATACCTTCTTCTAATATATTTAATAGTCTAACAGCTACTGTAGTGTAATAAAGCTTACTAGCAAGATAATATAATTAGACACTAAGTAGGCTAAAACACTAAGCAGACTACTAACTAATATGGTATTATATTAAATATCTAGTTATTTTATTATAATATCTTCTAAATTAAAGCTATATATATATATATAAAATAATTGTCTATCTGTTTAAGCAGCTAACTAATATAATTTTAAATATTGGTTACTGCACTACAGTAGTATATATTTTCTAGACTGCTTATTATCTTTCTCTACTCTCTTTAACTGTATTTAAGCAGCTTACTAAGCAAGCTACTAATTTTCTTTAGTAGTTAAAATACTTTCTATAGTAATATAGAATTTAGTTATCCTTTATCTATTTTTTTAATATTAATTCATTATATATAGTATTTAATTTTATAGTATTTATTATAATTTAGCAGCTTTTAATTACTTAATTAACTGCTTTACTAATTAAATTAGAAGGACTGTATATGTATTATTATTAGAGATGGTTAATAAGCTTTATTTGCTTTTTCAGCTCTCTAGCATTTTTTAGCATTTTAGCAGTTTAGCTAGATAATTAATTACTATAAAATATATTTGGCAGAGTAGATATTTTCAACTAAATTTAAAGCTAGTTAAATATCTACTTTAATTTATATAGGACTAGGTCTTCTACAGCAAATTTATTATATATATTAAATACTGTTAGAGTATACAGATATACTTGTCAGTAGATTGTAATAAAATTTTTCTTATTAATATAATTAATACTAATGTAATTGGACACTAAGTGGGCCAGAACACTAAGCAGACTATATAACTAACAACATATTTATCAACTTCAACTACAAATATGCTACTAAAACAAGTAAAACAAGCAGATTTAGCAGTTCAGTAAGAGAGCTGTATCTTGCTTGCTATTAAAGTAATTTAATTAGATTAAATAAAAAGTATTTAAGCAGCTGTAAAAGTATATAATATAAAGTAATTTATATTAATTTATTATATATATAGATATTCTGTATACATTAATACAGAGCTAAATAGCTAAAAGCTTACTATAACTAAAAAATCTATATTTATAAAATAAATCTTATTTATAGACTAATAGTCTATTATTAAAAATCAGTGTTATATAAGATATAACTAGTCTTCTACTATTAAGCTAATTAAAAATTTTAAACTCTTTTAGTAAGAAATAGATATAATAATTTATTAACTATTATAAAATATAGCTATAGATATAATTATTAATAAACTATATAAGAATTTAAAGATTATTAGAAAGTAGTTTTAGTATATTATTAAAATTATATAGTAATTTAGTATTAAATAGAATATCTATATTTTTTAAAAAATAGTAGATCGCTAAAACTTAGTAATATAACTAGCAATATATATTTTTTAGCAGATAGTTATAATAGCTTATATAGCTTTTTTAATTTTATCTAAATCTCTGAGATTCTGCTTTATTTTAGCTGAAAATATATACTGAAACTGCTAGAAATTTTGTCAGTTTTTAATTACTTCTAGCTAGAGAATTTCTTTTATATAATTTTAAAGATAGAGTTTAAACTACTTTACTACTATACTATATAGATAGATTGTTATAAATATAATCTTCTAGTCTTATATAGAAACTTTCTAAAAATTAAAAAATAAAGTTTTAACTGTAAGATAAAGGTCTATAGCTTTTTTCAGTTATTACAATAAAAATTTAGTTTAGCAATCTTAATCTTTAACTCTATGTTAGAGCACAGCCTAGAGATAACTGGCAAGGCTAACAAAGAGAGAACTAGTTATCATAATTCACAAGCAAGCTGCACATCTAAGTGAGCTGCATATCTTCTACACAATTCTAGCTATGACTAAAAGTAGGGCTATTTTTTAACACAAAAAAATATATTTATATATAAAAAACTAATTACTACTGTAATTAGAATATTGCAATCTTTTATATTCTATAATATAATAATTATTATATTATAGTAGTGCTTATACAAAGCACTAAACTGTAGATAATATATTAATTTAACTAGTAGAGTCTTTTAAGTCTTTTAAATCTTATTCTTATATTGTATAGGCTTGTGGATATGCCTTAAGTTAAATTTGTTAATATAGTTAAAACTAAGCTGTATCTTATTCTTAATTAAGTATCTGTATGCACACTTTAAAGATACAAAACAGCTGACATTAAAAGATTATAAAAGATATAATAAATATGCTGATATACAGATTAAAATAATATTATTCTTACTATATATCTGATTAAATTCAGAAATTAAATAACTTCTATAGCTATCAAGAAAAGATATTTTCTAGTTATACAAATCTTAATAATAGAAATAAAGATATTTTTCAGTTACTATAGCTTAATATTATTAATAATCTATTTATTGTCACTGACTTTAATTCTTCAGTTATGTGGTAAGGTCTTATCTTTATACAATTCTGAATATAAATTTTTCTCTTAAAGATAATACAAGATAATAGAACTTATTCTCTAGAGTTAATATATTTAATAGAAATAATCTATTCTTAATTATCTGGCTGTATAAGAAAGAGCTGGCCAACTATCTCAGCTCTAGTAACTACTTTAGTAGTAGCAACTAGACCTATTATATATTCTGTTTTATTAAAGTTGTAGATATTCTTATATACAATTCTATATTATATAATGGTGATTTATATACAGTTAAATTACTTTTTAATAATCTTTAGATTCTTATATCTAACATACTGATAATTGTATTATCTGGAATATCTGATTTTCAGATTATTATACTATTTAATAAAGTTGTATATTCAGTTCTTGCCAATAAATTGAATATCTGCAGAGATATACTTTAATAGCAGAATATTGGCTATATATTAAATATAAAATAGTTGAAGAGCTGCCCCACATTAATTTAGAGATAATATTTATTATATAAGCAATTTCTCTTTATTTTTTGTTAATTTATATAAATTAATAATTACTTAGCTTAATAAACACTACTATAAAACTGATCTTATAAAGTTAATTTAGATACTATATAAATATATGCTGCTTGTTATATATAGTATATTTCTTTTTTTTATAATGTAGAAATTGCTAGTAAGATTCTTCCTCCTTATTTAATAGAATTTCTTGACTTAAGAGGCATTTTTGGTGGTATAGTGGTGGTTTGAATTAATTCAACTAAGTATAAGAGAATATGTAGAAGGCGTGTGGCTTGCTTAAATATGCAGCTCACTTGTAAATTATATTATATAGCTATACTGAATTGTCTATAATCTATTCTTACAATCTAGGTCTACAATCTACCTTTATAATCTATAATTATAATCTATTAGATGGGTATTTCTGAGCAGAAATTAGTATATATATGACTCTTCTTAACTATAGACTAGAACTCTGTAGTCAACTTAAATAGCAATTTTAATAGTAATATTACTAGTAACAGTCTATTTATCTCTTTCTCTTACTTTCTGTTCTTAAGATAAACTTAATAAGCCTCTGTTTAAGAAGTCTTAGATCTGCTATTACACTCTATATTGCTATTATTAAAGTTATAAACTGCTAAATGTAGTTATATAGTAGTCTTATTAGCCTATCATCTTAAATTCTAGACTTTTTTCCGAAGTGCAGATCTCTATATTTATTATTTATAGCTTATTTTTTAGCTGACAGATCTGTCTTGTAAAATTAATATTTATATATATTCTTGCAACTGTTCTTAAAGAATATTATTCTTGCTAAGCTGCTTGTATAAATAATTCTATAACTAACATAATCCACAACCGAGCGACGCATACAACCAAGTGACACATACAACTGAGCAACACATACAACCAAGTGACACAGTTTCACTGCCCCCTCAAAACATTCTACCATAAATATTCTTTAACACATCTTTTTTCCATTTTTATTATATAAAATGCCTCTTTCTTAAGAAAATTAAATACAAATGGCTATTTCAGCTATTAGAAATCAAAAAATTTAATCAAAAAGGAAAGCTGCTGATATATTTGGGGTGTCAGAAGCTACCCTTTATAAACAGCTTGAAGAAAGAAAATCATACTCAGAAATATATATTAATAGCCATAAATTAACAGTTATTAAAGAGGAAGTCCTTATTAAGCAACTACTAGATACAGATAAGTAAGACTTTTTAATTTAGTTAGAGTTTCTGCATAGAATAATACAGATTTTACTTTATAAGTGGACACAAGATTCTACTATATTTATTGGCATCAACTGGGCATATAACTTTATTAAGCATTATCCAGCACTGTATACACAATATAACTGATACATATTATATTAATATGTAAAGCAGGAGGATCCAAATATTATAAGATAGTAGTTTAAGACTGTATAAGAAGCTATTTAGAAATATAATATTCATAAAAATAATATCTGGAATTTTGATAAAACTGGCTTTATAATAGAACTTTATTCCATCTCTAAGATTATTACTACAATAAAGTGTAGTAAAAGATCTTAAAAAGTTATTTAGGATAATTATAAATAAATTACAATTATTAAATATATAAGCTTAAAAAAGATCTATATATCTTTATAGATTATCTTAAAAGCAGGATCTTAATAAGCTGCTTAGTTTTAAGAATCTGCTCTTATAATAAGGGCTATACTCTTATAAGAAGTCAGAATGGCTAGATAATAGATAAAATAGGCCTTTACTGGCTAAAAGAGATATTTAAATTATATTCTAAATATTATTTAACTGATACAAAGTGATTACTTATTCTTAATAATTATTCTAGTTATCAGACTGCAGAATTTGATATTTTCTATAAAAAAAATATAATTATCTATCTTTGTATATCTTCTTATATCTCTTACCTTCTACAATCACTGGATATTGATATTTTTGGCCCACTTAAATATATATATAGAAAATTGGCTAAGGGAATAATGGCTGCTGGCAATAATTATATTAATAAGAAAAATTTCTTATCTCTCTATCTATCTGCTTATAAAAAGATATTTATTAGAGAGAATATATACAGTGGCTTTAGAGAAACTGGTCTTAAGCTATTTAATAAAGACTAAGTTTTGGAAAAGATTATCTTTTAATTTTATATATTAATACTATCTCTTATTAAAGGCTTAATCTTCTCTACTTTTTAAATATCTCAGAATCCTTGCCAGCTAGATTACAAGATTTATAGTTTACAGAAAAGTCTTAGTACAAGAAAGCTCTCTAGCAGTCCAATATCTTATATTTAATATCTTAAAAAGGCTATGCAGATAATAATAAATATAAATCTTCTTTAATAAGAAATAAAAGTTCTACAGGCTGAGAACAAGCAGAAAATAAAAAAGAAGACAAGAAGATATGCTATTCTAGATAATGATCTTATTTTATTTGTACAGGAAGGTCAAAATCATATTCAGCAGCTTGATATGCAGCTTAATAAGCATATTGATGAGCCTACATCTAGGCCTTATCAGCAAGCTTCAGCACACTGCAGTGGCTGTAGGATTATTAAATATACTATAAGGAATTGTCCTAATAAATAGCTATATATTCAACTACAAGATAATCTAATTTAATGGTGTTGATGGCTGAAAAGCTTCAAAAAACATGGTGAGTGTGGCAAAACTGTGTCACTCAGTTGTATATGTCACTTAGTTGTGGATTATATTATTCTATCTGTCTCTATAGCTTTTAAAGAGATAAAATTACTTCTTACAAATATTTATCTTTTATACTAATTTAAAATACTTCTTAATTTAACAGATAACTAAACAAGGTCTAATATATATATATAATAGCACTTATTACAGATAGATTTAAAATCTTGTAGTTAACTTAAATATTAATTATTAGTCTAACCAAGTGCTTTTATGACTTTATATTCAGATAAAGATATATACACTACTTACTAATATAACCTACAAGTAAGCTGCTTACCTGCACAAATACTATATAGAATCTGAAGTTCTATTATTAACTTAAAACAGTAATTATTTACAAAATCAAGGATTAAAGTAATTTAAGCATTAAGTCTGTATATATCTAATAGTATTGCAGTCACTATATTTTAGTAGTGCATATATACAGAGTGCAGAAGCTGTTTTTACAGTCTAAGCAGTTATACTTTTTAGTGTTTAATTCTTATCTAAAATTTACTTTATATAAGCTTCTGTACTTTCTGAACTGAAAGGCCTTCTCTATATAATAGCTAATTAGTTAATTACTTATACTTCTGCTTCTGCTTCTTATTTGCAGTCTATAAATTATAATTTTCTTTTGCAAGAATAATAGCACTATTTATAGCTAACTAATAGTGTTTAATAAGCTGATATAGAGCAGTATTGTACAGCTTAGTAGACTATATATATTATTTAAGTAAGACCTTAATTATAACATAATCAACAGCCAAGCTGTCCACACAGCCAAACTGTCCACTTTCACATCAACTTCCAACTATCATTCTTCAATAAGTCATTTTCTCACCCCTACCATAGAAAATGCCTCTTTCTCAAGAAAATTGAATTCAAATAGCTATTGAAGCTTATAAAAGCAAAGAAGTTCAATCAAAATTAAGGGCTTCTACAGTATTTGGTGTGCCTAAATCTACTTTTCTTGATCAGCTTAAGGGAATCAATCCATGATCAGAAACATGCACCAATGGCCATAAATTGACAGTCCTTGAGGAAGAAGTTCTTGTTAAGAAGCTGCTAGATGCAGATAAACAAGGCTTTTCAATTCAGCCTGAGTTCCTGCATGGAATGGCACAGATTTTACTTTGTAAGCATATGCAGAATCCTACCACAGTTCTTAATATCAACTGGGCTTCTTCCTTTGTTAAGCACTGTCCTGAACTTTATACAAGATATAATCAGAAAATTCAATATCAGCATGCAAAGCAGGAGAATCCAACTATTATAAAATAGTGATTTAAAGTTGTATATACAGCTATTTAAGAACACAGCATACATAAAGATAATGTTTGAAACTTTAATAAAACTGGCTTTGCAATGGGACTCTGCTCAACTTCTAAAATTATTACTTTAGTGGAGCACAGTGGAAGACCTCAAAGAGTTATCCAAGAGAATCATAAATAGATTACTATTATTAAATATGTAAGCTCTAAAGGGATTTCTATATTATTAATGGTTATCTTAAAGGCAAAAGAACAACAGGCTATCTGGTATTAAGAACCTGCTCTTCTTCCAAATTGGTGGATTGCAATAAGTGAGAATGGCTGGACAATAGATAAAATAGGCCTTTACTGGCTAAAGAAGGTGTTTAGCCCATATTCTAAATATTATTCAACTGATGCAAAGTGATTACTTATTCTTGATGGCCATTCTAGCAATTAAACTGCAGATTTTGATACTTTCTACAAGAAGAATACAATTATCTATCTTTGTATATCTCTATATATATCTCATCTTCTACAATCACTAGATATTGGAGTTTTTGGGCTGCTTAAACACACATATGGGAAATTAACTGAGAGGATAATGACAGCCAGAAACAATTATATTAATAAAGAAGATTTTCTGTATCTATATCCTTCTGCACATAAGAAGATTTTTAATTAAAAGAATATATACAGTGGCTTTACAGGAGCTGATCTTAAGCCACTTAATAAAGATCAGATTCTTGAAAAGATTACTTTTCAACTTTATACACCAACACCACCACTTCTTGTTAAAGATTTAATATTATCTGCTTTTCAAACATCTTAGAATTCTTATTAATTTGATTACAAGGTTCACAGCTTGCAGAAAAGTCTGCAGAAAAGAAAGCTTTCTAGCAGTCCTATATCCTATATTCAATATCTTGAAAAGGCTGCATAGATGGCAATAAATATAAATCTTCTTCTTTAACAAGAAATTAAGGTTCTGTAGGCTGAAAATAAGCAGAAAATAAGAAAGAAGGTAAGATGGCATGCTACTCTAGAAAATGATGTCTTTTTATCTATATAGGAAGGTCAAGATTGTGTTCAGCAGCTTAATACACAGATTAAGAAGCAGATTAAAGAGCCTATATCTAGGCCTTGCAAGTGAGCTTCACAACACTGCAGTGGTTGTGGGACTGTTAGATATATAATATAAAATTATCCTAATAAACAACTATATATTCTACTACTAGATAATCTAATTTTTAATGGTGTTGGTGGTTGGAAAGCTTCAAAAAAGGTAGGGTGTGGAGAAAGTGAACAGTTCAGCTGTGTGGACAGCTCAGCTGTTGATTACATTAGTAAAAGTATAGAGTATTAGTAATAGATATTATAATTCTTAAGTAGTTTATTTAACTAGTTAATATAATAATGTAAAATACAATGTAATTTTAGTGTATAAATAAAAATCAGGTATTTTAAAAGCAGTATATTTATTAGTAAAACTTCTTCTATAGGTAGTTATACTTCTATTTAATCTAATTTTATAATTTGAAGCCAGAATATTATATAGATGTTAAGATATAAGATTTTAAAAAATTACATTTTGTATAACTTTTCTAGTGATTAAATTAGTTAAGTAATTAGCTTACTTGTAGACTACATTATAAACTATTAAGATCTTTCTAATATAAGTAGACTTTATAGAAGTCTATAGTGTATATTTTATTACTTTATTTTTAATATAAAGATTGTACTGTAACACTGTTTACTACACTATTTTCTGCAGTTTTAAAAAGTAGAAATTTTAATTCTTTTAATAGTTTCTTAATACTTTAATGTTTATAGGCTGAGACTTTATAGATATCTCTAATTAGGTTCTCTTATAATCTAGTAGAGATATAGACTAATTTTTAAAATAAAATAATGTCTTCTTCTCTTTATATTAAGATTGTCTTTAATCTTCTTTAATTCTTTAGCTATTAAATCTTTCTTATAAACTTTAATCTTCTGTCTATATACCTGATTCTAATTATAGTATAGACACAGCTTATCTATCTATAGTAAGAGTTCTATCAGCCTCTTATTACAAAATTGCAGGCTGTAGTAGAGGCTTATTCTTTAAATAATTAGATCTGTAGCTAAGTGTATCTATTTAGGCATTTTCTAAACTCTTTTAATAGATAATCTTAATATTATAGAGTTTCTATCTACTAAATCTATTATTAGATTAACTTCTTAATAGTAGTAAAGTATACTAAGTTCTTATAATTATAGTATATTATAATTTAATACTTTACTCTTTTAAAGTAGTATTACTATTTATATAAAGCTATTATAATAGCTAGAAGCTTCTTATTATATATATTATAATTTAATTCTAGTAAGATTATTTTTTATAAATGAAATCTAATAAAGAGGAGCTGTTTCTACCTATTAAATTAATTAATATATATTTTTATACAAAATCTAAAGTATCTATCTTTATAAAGATAAATTTCTTAAAGTTATAAATTTTTAAAATTAATATTTTATAAGAATTCCACTTTAGAAGATTAAATATATCTTCTGCTATTTTTTATTTAAATTTTTAAATTTTTTAAATAAGCTTTGTTAAAGGCTCTACTATCTTAAAGTAGTTTTATATAAACTTTTAATAAAAGTTAGCAAAACTAAGAAAAATTATACTTTTATAACTATTATTAAAATAGCCTATTTTTTAATAGCTATTATCTTCTTTTTATCTATTTTAATATATTCTGATAAAATTATAAATTTAATAAATTCTATCTAAGTATGCTATTTATATTTTTTAAATATAATTAAGAGCTTCTTCTTCTTCAGAGCTTTTTAGAATCTTTTATATATATTACTTATATTTTTTTAAGATTTTTAAGTAGATAAGAATGTTATTTAGATATATTATATAAAAGATATTTAGATATTTCTATAAAGTATTATTAACTAGACTCTAAAATATAGCAGATATATTAATGTTTAAACAGTATAATTATATATTTAAAATACTCTAGTTAAGTTTTAAAGACAGGTTTATTTTTTTATCTTTTTTTATATAAATTGATAGTATTTTTTCTAAAAATTTAACTTAATAAAGTATTTAGTCTTGCATAGTTTATTCTGTAACTTTAATATAAGTAAGAAAGAATAGTAGTTCTTAATTATAATATTATTAAAATAATAATAATATATATAGAGTTACAGCTTTCTATTCTTCTTTTAAAATAAAATAGAATTAAGTAGTCTGCTAGTAATGTAAAGTGCTAAATATATTCTTATTCTAGATTCTTCTTAATATATTCTTGTAATGCCTAATATAAAGTAGATTAGTTTACAAACTAGCTGTATTTCTAGTTTTAAAGATATCTTATAATTTTATAGTTAATATTCTAATAACTTCCTCTTATTTTACTCTTTAAAAATATTCTAAAAATTTCAGTATTTCTTTGGAACTATTGCTATCTTACTCAAAAATGGTTTAGCTTTCTTCTATTTTAAAGATTTAATTATTAATTCTAATATATAGATAAAATATAAAACTTCTACTTATTCTCTCTATTTTTACATTCTTATTATTATATTTTTAAAATCTTTTTAATTTCTATTAGTTATTTTCTTTTTCTTTTAAACTGCTATTTCCACTTTATGCCTCTATTAGATTCTTCTGTTAATTGCATTTTTTCTATTATCTAATTTATCTAAAGATTGTGTGTTCTTAGCCAGAGTATGCCTAGAATTATATTATATTCTGGCATCTGTATAATATCAAGGTTAATCTACTTATATTGTCTAATTTTTAGTGGATTAACTAGTTTCTATTTATATCTATTTTTTACTGTAGCTGCTAGCTGATCTATTAACTATAAATAGCTGGTAGAGTTCTCTTTTTCTCTATAAAGAATCTGATTTCTAGATAATAAAAGTATTATTAATAAAGTTTTCTATAGCTCTATTATTAATTATAGTCTTCCTTTTTTCTATTAATTCTAATAGTAATTATTAGTTATTTTAATAAGTCTGTTTTATTAAGTCTAATACTGTTTAATATATATATAGCTGAGTTTAAAGACTAGATCTAAAATCTCTGTAAAAGTCTTTTACTAGCAGAGCTCTAGTTTTTTAACATTCCAGAAGTCTGTAGAAACCATTCTATTGCTATTTTAAAGATATAATAATCTAGGCAGTTGTTGTTATAGCAGATTGTTTAGAGAAGTTAGATATATCTATTCTGCTTAGTAGCTAATACTTTCTTGTCTTTTCCTGGCCTGCTTGAACATTTCTATTTTAGGTAATTATCTCTTCTGCTGTGAATATAATATAATTGGACACTAAGTGGTCCAGGACACCAAGCAGTCTGGCTGCTTAAAGAAAAAATTGCAACTGCCAATGCAGTAGATATTAAAGCTTTAATTGCAATAATATCTATTTAACTATATACAGAAAGAGCTCTATCTGCTAGAATATTTAAGCTAATTATAACTGTTTTATTACAATTACTATATTTTATATAGTCTAGATAACTGTATCTGCTTCTATTAATTCTGCTTTTTATTAAGTTACTATTCTTCTATATCTGTTAAGCTTTTATTAGGTTAAGTAAAATGTTATAATATCTCTTATTTTCTTTTTTAATATTAATTTAAAGTATAAAGCTGATTAACTTCTTATTATAATAGAATAATATTCTATATTATAATCTCTATACCTCTAATTATTTTATCTACTGCCTGCTTCACCATTAAAGAAGATATTTAATTTTAATAACTCTAAAGATATTGAATTTACTTTTTTTACTAATTAAGTTAATATATATTAGCTAATATCTTTCATATAATGTAATCCACAACCAAGCAACACATACACAACTGAGCAACACAGTTTCACTGCCCCCTCAAAACATTCTACCATAAATATTCTTTAATACATCTTTTTTCCATTTCTATTATATAAAATGCCTCTTTCTCAAGAAAATTAAATACAAATAACTATTTCAGCTATTAGAAATCAAAAAATTTAATCAAAAAGGAAAGCTGCTAATATATTTGGGGTGTCAGAAGCTACCCTTTGTAAACAGCTTGAAGAAAGAAAATTATGCTCAGAAACATGCATCAATACCATAAATTAATAGTTATTAAAGAGGAAGTTCTTATTAAGCAACTGCTAGATACAGATAAGTAAGGCTTTTTAATTTAGCTAGAGTTTCTGTATGGAATAATATAGATTTTACTTTATGAGTGGATACAAAATTCTACTGCATTTATTGACATCAACTGGGCATATAACTTTATTAAGTGCCACCCAGTGCTGTATACACAATATAACTGATATATATTATATCAATATATAAAGCAGAAGGATCCAAATATTATAAGATAGTAGTTTGAGACTGTACAAAAAGCTATCCAGAAATATAATATTTATAAGAATAATATCTGGAATTTTGATAAAACTAGCTTTATAATAAGACTCTGTTCCATCTCTAAGATTATTACTGCAGTAGAGTGTAGTAAAAGATCTTAAAAAATTATTTAGGATAATTATAAATAGATTATAATTATTAAATATATAAGCTTAAAAGAGATCTATATATCCTTATAGATTATCTTAAAAGTAGGATATTAACAAGCTGCTTAATTTTAAGAATCTGCTCTTTTTAATAAGGGCTATGCTCTTGTGAGAAGTCAGAATGGCTAGACAACAGATAAAATAGGCCTTTACTGGCTAAAAGAGATGTTTAAATCATATTCTAAATATTATTTAACTGATATAAAGCAGTTACTTATTTTTGATAGTTATTCTAGCTATCACTATAGAATTTGATATTTTCTATAAGAAGAATATAATTATTTGTCTTTGTATACCTTCTTATACCTCTCACCTTCTACAACCACTGGATATTAATATTTTTGGCCCACTTAAATGCACATATGGAAAATTAGCTAAGAAAATAATGACTGCTGGCAATAACCATATTAACAAGAAGGATTTTTTATCTCTCTATCCATCTATTTATAAAAAGATATTTACTAGGAAGAATATATGCAGTGGCTTCAGAGGAACTGATCTTAAGCTACTTGATAAAGACTGAGTTTTGGAAAAGATTATCTTTCAATTTTATACATCAACACTACCTCTTATTAAAGACTTAATCTTCTCTGCTTTTCAAATATCTTAGAATCCTTATCAGCTAGATTACAAGATTCACAGCTTACAGAAAAGTCTTAGTATAAGAAAGCTCTTCAGCAGTTCAATATCTCATATTTAATATCTTGAAAAGGCTGCACAGATGGCAATAAATATAAATCTTCTTCTTCAACAAGAAATAAAAGTTCTATAGACTGAGAACAAGTGGAAAATAAAAAAGAAGATAAGGTGTACTATTCTAGATGATGATCTTATTTTATTTGTACAGGAAGGTCAAAATCATATTCAGCAGCTTGATATGCAGCTTAATGAGCATGTTGATGAGCCTACACCTAGGCCTTGCCAGCAAGCTCCAGCACACTGCAGTGGCTGTAGGATTGTTAGACATACTATAAGGAATTGTCCTAGTAAATAGCTATATATTCAACTACAAGATAATCTAATTTAATGGTGTTGATGGCTGAAAAGCTTCAAAAAACATGGTGAGTGCAGCAAAACTGTGTCACTTGGTTGTATGTGTTGCTCGGTTGTGGATTACATTAAAGTTTTAAAAGCACTCTCTTAAACAATAGTAGAATAAAACTAATTACAGTAAATTTATTTTAAATATTTGCTGCTAATAAAGTTTATTAATAAACTATAGAATAGATATATAGAAAATCTTTCTTACTAATAGAATAAATTTTATTTTATATTATCTTTACAGTCTTCTAGCTATATAGATATTTTAATAACAAAAAGCAGCTTATATTTAATAGTTAAAGTAGATATAAAAAATAAAATTATATATATAAAGAAATAATTCTCTCTATATAGATTCTATTAAATTCTGTAGTGATATAACTACTATAACTATTCAGAATTAGCAGATAATATCTATTAATAGTATAAGAAGCTGTATACTTTTTAAATATCTTTTAAAACTATTTAATTATTACTAATACTAACTTAATAATTATTTAAAATAGCTTTATATTATACTATATTACATATGCTGAATGTTGGTAGTGCCTGCTTTTATAGCTGTAGATCTGGCTGCTTAACCACCTCTTTCTGCCTTTAATCAGCTTCTGAGCACATTGCAGTTCTTCTGCATCTGTTAGAATACCTCTACTAGCTATATAGAATCTATATATATTCCTCTTTCTTTTTTAATGCTAATTGGCAGTCTGTAACTTTATTTTTCTGTGTTAAAAGAACTGCATTATATATTGTAATTTAATAGCTCTTAACTAGTTGATTAAGAGCTTGATTTGCAGAACTTAATAAGTTTTAAGAATAATATTTTAATAGATGCTTAAGAGCCTGAGTCTGAAGCTTTAATTCTTTAATATTAATATAATATTATATATCTTGAGTAATTCTAGTTCTTAAAATTCTAGCAAACTAGTAATAAAATCTATTATAATTTATTTCTATAGTTTTAGTATGTCTCTTTTGTCTATAAATTATTTTCTTTTATTGTGTTAGCAATATTAGCATTCTCTAATTGTTTGTTGACCTTTCTTATATTTAAAAGTAGTAATTGTGTAATATTTTTAACAGTTCTCCTGATCTTTTAATAATGTCTATACTTTAGTAAATTATAGTTTCTGAATAATCTTTTACCTTAGATTAGTTAGCATATAGATAAGTAAATATATATTAATTCTTTCTTATCTGTAGTTATCTTTCTCTTCTTTTTAGATTAAGAATTATTTAAATATTATATTTTTAATTATCTAAATAAGTCTAAGATATTATTCTTCTCTGCTATTGCTGTAATAATAATATTTAGTTATATATAAAATCTTTATTCTCTGTCTATTTTAGTAATGCTAGTTCTGAAATCTTAATTCTCTTTATATAATCTACTTTTTAACAATATATTAGCTTTAGTGTTCTCTCTTATAATATTTAATTATAAAATTATATTGAAATAAGATTTTAGTCTATCTTGCATATCTAGTTAATTTCTTAAGTTATAAAGTAGATAAAATTCTTATAATTTCAGATTACTCTAATCTTATAATTTGATTTTTTAAGTTGACTAAATTTTAAATCCTGTTACTATAGCTAGCATCTTCTTAATTATAAATATTATAGTCTAATTCTGCAGATATTATCTTTCTGAATTAGTATGTTACTGATTATAATCTTTTATATTTATTTAATTTACTAGATTAATTAAGATATTTTTTAAGTCTAGTAAATACTTATTAGTATTTTTACATAATTCTTAATATATAATTAATTTAATAGCTGTTATCTATTTGCAATTTCCAGACTGTATAGCTCTTATATAACTTGTAGTATAATAAAATTTAGTAATAATCTTTGCTGTAAATGCTATATCTATTTAAAAGCCTGTTTTATCATAATTATAGATATCTTATTTAAGAATACTATATTTTGCTATAGTATTCTTAACAAGATTAAACCAATTTCTGATAATCTCTAAATTCTCATATTATGCTTATTAATAATTATACTTGCAATTATATTTAGATACAAGATTACTATGCCATTTAATAAATCAGTTCACTCAATGTAGACCAATTAATAATATAGTATTATCTTTATAATTAGATAGCAATATAGTTACTATTTTGCACACAGTATTATAAAATAGTGGTAGGCCTTACTTATCTATATTAAAAATTTATTGCTTTAATAAAGATTCTTATAGATTGGTAAGCTTTTAACTATTTGTTGCAGTATTAACACAAGCAGTACACTCTTAAATATAGTGTTTTAATGTAGAATATAAGATATTATAGGTATTAGCTGCTGCTTTTGCAGAAGAGATTTAACTCTTTAACTGCTTTAATTACAAGCAGTATACAGCCTTCTATTTATGCCTTCAATTCCGCATTTTTTGGTGGCATATTTAATGGAATATTTAATAGATATAGATAGTATAGTTGAATAGAGAGTGGCAGCAGTGGCTTACTCAGATAGCTGCTTGCTTAGTGGTAGAGCTTGCTCAGTAGTAGATTATATTAGTATTAACTATATTAATAAGCTTAATTTTCTTACAGTCTATCTATATACTTATACAGAGATATATAAGCTAGAGAATTTTATTAATAGTTTTACACTATTTATAGTAATTTTAACTAGATTTTTATAAAGTGTTATATTTAGCTTAAAACTTCTACACTATTTAGTAGCTAATTAGGCAATACTTAAATAAATATTAGAAATATTTTATAATCTCATTAAATTAGTTTTAAATAACTGCAATTAAAATCTTTTTAAAGTAATATATATAAAGTTCTCTAAGCTTAATAGATATAGTTTTAAATTAGCTTATTAAAAGATATTAAATTGCTACAAATAGTGTAGTTATTCTTATGAAGAAAAATCAGAATCTATATACTATAAATAAGAGATTAAAAGCAAAAGTACTAATAATTTAATAAGTAGATAGCTTATAAAGAAAGTCTTTTGATTCAGAAAGCAAGAGATTTTTTTTATAAAAGCTAGAAATTAGACTTTTAAAGCTTCTACTATATCTATTTTAGAGATAGCTGCTTAAGCCTTTTTACTATATATGCAAGCACTACTAAAATACAGTAGATACAATATTATAGAGTATAAAATAAATTAATACTAGCTATAATTTCTTCTAATTTCTTTTATATATAAGGTAGTTTTACTAAATAAAATAGTTTTAAATTTTATACAGTTTAATGCAGTTATATTAGGCACACAGCTTAGTAGTAGATTACATTAATACAAATAAATTATAAGAGTAGCTGTGTATATTTTTACTTTTTAATAAGTTTATAACTAAAAAATTATAAAACTTATTAAATTTTTTGCTTATAAATTCTTATATAGTCTTTATATAAATTTTAGTCTTTATTAGTATAGTAATAATTATATTAATATATAGTATAAAAGAATCTATATATATATATATTTTTTATTATTAAATAGATTTAAAGCTAATCTTCTCTAGCTTCTTATTAAATATTTAATTTTAAAAATATATTAAATTAGCAGAGTTTATATAGTATTTATAAAATTAAATAGATTTTTTATTTTAAATTTTACTAGTTATTATATATAAATTATATAATTTTAAGTATAATATTTAAATAAATAGTAACTATATTAACTTACTTTTATTTAAAGTTTTAATGTAGATCTTATTATAATTTATTAGAATTTTAAAGTATAATAAGACTAGCTTTTAAATAAGTGTAATATCAACTGCTAAAGTTATTAGTAGCTTAGATTAATCTAGCTATGCTAGATTTATACAGTGAAAATTACAAGTAGATAACTATAATTAAGTTAATTTATTTAAATAGGTCTTGTCTTTTATAACTATATTTATAGGCAAAATGCATTATGCTTTGTTATATAAAGATATACTATCTAAGTAATTAGACTTAGTAAGAATAGCTGAATAAATAATTAACTAAGCTTACTTTAGAGATAATGTAATCTACAGCTAAGTAATAAATATAACTAAGTAACAAATTTTCTCTACATCCACTAAAACATTCAAATTAATATTTATTAATATATTATTTTATTATTTTTATATAAAATGTCTCTATCTTAAGAAAATTGTATATAAATAGCTATTTCTGCTTATAAAACTTAAAGTTAAATTAAAATTGAAAGCTGCTAAGATATTTAATATATTTAAGACTACTCTTTGCTGTTAGCTTAAAGAAAGAAAACTATATACAGAAATACATATTAATAACTATAAATTAACAGCTCTTAAAGAGGAAGTTCTTATTCAAAGACTGCTAAATATAGATAAATAAGATTTTTTAATTTAGCCAGTTTCTTATAAAATAGTATAGATTTTACTTTATAAATATTTATAAGATTCTACTGTAGTTATTAAAGTTAACTAAGCCTATTTCTTTATTAAATACTGTTCTGAACTATATACAAAATATAATTAAAGAATTATATACTAGCAAGCAAAGTAGAAGAATTTAAAGATTATAAAATAATGGTTTAAAACTGTATACAAAGCTATTTAGAAATATAGTATTTATAAAGATAATATCTGAAACTTTAATAAAACTGGCTTTGCAATAAGACTGTATAATATCTAAAATTATTACTGCAGTAGAATATAGTAAGAGATTTTATATAATTATTTAGAGAAATTATAAATAAATTACAATTATTAAATATAAGCTCTAAGAGAGTTTCTATACTATTAGTAATTATTTTAAAGAGGAAAGAGTAATAAACTACTTAGTATTAAGAATCTGCAGTTTATTAAGACTGGTTAATTATAAAGAGTAAGAATAGCTAGATAACAGATATAATAGACCTTTACTAGCTTAAAAAGATATTTAAATCACACTCTAGGTAGAATTCAACTAATATAAAAAGATTGCTTATTCTTAATAGCCATTCTAGCTATTGGACTGCAGAATTTAATACTTTCTGTAAGAAGAATATAATTGTCTATCTCTGCATACTATCTTATACTTCTTATCTTCTACAGCTACTGAATATTGATATTTTAAGCTATTAAAATACATATATAGAAAATTGATTAAAGAAATAATAATTACTGGAAATAACTATATTAATAAGAAAGACTTTCTATATCTATATTTATCTGTGTGTAAGGTTTTTAATCAAAAGAATACATATAATAGCTTTGCAGATACTGATTTTAGACTGCTTAATTAAGACCAGATACTTGAAAAAATTACTTTTTAACTTTATACACTAATACCATCACTTCTTCTTAAAGGCTTAGCCTCTTCTACTTTTTAAATATCTTAAAAATTTTAGCAGCTAGATTACAAGCTCTGTAGCTTGCAGAAAAGTCTTTATAAAAGAAAGATTTCTAGCAGTTCAATATCTTATATTTAATATCTTAAAAAGGCTGTACAGATAGTAATGAATATAAATCTTTTTCTTTAACAAGAAATTAAGGTTCTGTAGGCTGAGAATAAGTAAAAAATAAGAAAGGTAAGAAGATATACTAATCTAGATAATAATATTTTTTATCTGTATAGAAAGATTAAAACTATATTTAGCAGCTTGATATACAGCTTAATAAGTAGATTAATAAGCAGGTTGATAAGCCTATATCTATGCCTTGCCAGCAAGCTCTATTACACTGTAGTAGCTGTTAGACTATTAAATATACTAGAAGAAGTTGTTCTAATAAATAACTATATATTTAATTACTAGATAATCTAATTTAATTGTATTTTGTTGTTGAAAAGCTTTAGAAACATAGTAAATGTAGAGAAAATTTCTCACTCAGTTATATTTGTCACTTGGCTGTAGATTGTATTATATTATAAGCATACTTAATATAATCTACAAGCAAGTAAAACACTTAACTAAGTAAGACACTCTCTCAATCTCTGAAATCTTGCAACTACTGAATCACTATCAGACCCAGTTTTCTATTCAATATAGCATTAAAATAAGCAGATTCAACTATTAAATTACAAGATTGCATATCTCTTACAGTCAAAATATATAAAAATAGTTATTTTATAATATTCTATATTCTACTCTTTTCTATTAAATTAATAGTTGAAAAGTACAGAATAATATACTAGTAAACTGCCAGAAGCTTAGCAATTTTAAAAAAACTTTATTAAAAAGTAGATTCTAGATATAGATAATTATAGTCTATCTTTAACTTAAGATATCATATATAAAATAGTAGATTTACTACTATTTTAATAAAAATTAAGTCTATCTACTAATATTAAAAAGAATTAAGTTAGCAACTTTATTAAATAGCATAACAATCTTATATTAAAATATACTTTAAATATAATTATCAGTATATAAAATATAAGAATCTAAAGATTATTAGCTAGTAATTTAATTCTGTTTAGAATATTATAGTAAAATATAGTATTTTTAAATAGAATATTTACAACTTTAATAAAACTAACTTTTAAATAGATATAGTCTATACAGCAAAAATTATTACTATATCTTGTTAATAAATAAGCTGTGTATAAGCTATACAGTTAGAGAATTATAAATAAGTTACTACTATTAAATATGTTAATACTTCTAGATAGGCTCTACTATCTATAATTATCTTTGCTAGCAAGATTTATCAATCTTAATAGTATTAAGATATACTCTATAATTAGCTAATTAATCTAAGTAATAATAGATAGACTAATAATAAGCTTAAGCTATTATAGCTAGAAAAGGTCTTTTAAAAACATACTACAGTATATACTAAGAAGATATTAGTTTCTAATTTTTAATAACTATACTAGCTATAAATCTGCAGAGTTTAATCTTTTCTATAAGAATTATTAAATTATCTCTTTATATATTTTTCTATTTATCTAATGAACTGTAGTCTCTTAATATTAACTGCTTTACATCTTTAAAGAAGATATACAGTGCAGAGATAATAAGAAATATTTAAAATAGTATTTATTATATTAATAAGAATAACTTTTTTAATCTTTATAAAGAATTATAAAAGGCCTTATTATTTAAGAATATCTATAATAGATTTAAAGCTTCTGCTTTAATTTATTTAAATTGCTAAAAAATACTGAATAAGCTTACAATTAAAAATATTATTCTTTTAACTATTACTTATAGACCTATAAATAGTAAATAAATTATAAAAATCCTTTATACTACTGCTAAAGTGTAAAAGCAGATAGAGCTTATTAAGCAGCTTGTTAATTGCAACTTCTAAAGTTCTCCAACTAAGACTATCTATCAGCTAGCAAAAGCAGCTAAATCTACTATATATAAAGTTCTTCTAGATTAGAAGGTAAAAAAGCTTTATACAGCAAATAAAAAGTAAAAACAAAAGTATTTAGTCTCTAAATCTTATATTACTACTGAAAATGTTCTAATAGAGTCTGAAGATTAGTAACTTATTTAAGAAGCTATACAGATAATAGATTTAGTAAAATCAGTTTTTAAAAAGCATACACTATTATAATGTAGTAACTGCTATTAAATTAGTTATATTAGAATTAGCTACTCTAGTAGATTTAGATAATTTAAAAATCCTTATATTAATTTGATTATATAGTAGTAAGATCTTATAGTTTTTAACCTTAGTTAAAATTATGTTTAGCTGTCTTAGTTGAATGTCTTGCTTACTTGTAGATCATATTATATTTATACAATTAATATAATTGAATACTGAGCAGTCTGAAATATTAAGCAATTTAAAACCTTTATTATATATTTTAACCACTTCTTTAACTAGCTTATTCAGCTATAACAAAACTAGAAAATAATATATTAAAGAAAGAATATATTTAATTAGCTTTTAATACTTATAAAAAAATCTTTTTAAGTTAATTTCTAAAGTAGCTTTAAGCATACAATATCTCTTTAATAATATTAAAGAGATATATTAAAGAAATTATTACTTATAAAAACAATTATAAATTATTACAAATTAATAGATAATGTATTCAGCAACCAAGCGGCGGAGGCAACTGAGCAGCAGATTTCCAACCCCACTTATTAATCTGCAACATTCTGATGATGAAAATAACAACAGTTTAATCTAAAAACTATCAAATATGCTATTAAAATACTAGTAATATCTATCAACTTTCAATCTGTCTATTTAGATATTAATTTATCCTGTATCCTGGCTGATTACAGTCACTGCAGTAAGGACTTGCACATTTCCTCACTGGCTCCTTAGGAGGATCCTCAGTGACATAATTGCTACTACTAGCCCCATTCATAGGCTGCTGGGTGTCAGATGCAGTAGATTCTTTGATATACCCCTTAGGAAGCCTCTTCTTTGCTTGCAGATGCTCATTTTCAACCTGTAGATCCCTAATCTTGCAAGCCTGTAGCTCATGCTCATACATCAACATTTCACAACCTTTCATTAGATGGTTGAAAGCTTCTAGTATAGGACTAGGTGGACTCTGTGATCACTATAATATTCACCTCTTGAATAATGTAGATTAATGACCTAGCTTCTTAATATTCTTAGAAGTTGCAGATGTCCAATTGGTTGATGAATTTGAATTTGAATAAGATGATCCTGGGGGAGTTTGTGTCATTGGAGGTAGATCATTAAGGACCCTAATAGGATTGAATGGCACCAGTCCACTAGCCCTGAATCCTGACTGGATATTCTTTTCAGTTATGCTCTTGATGTGTATCCAAGGGTAGATTGTAAGGAAATCTGCCTTATCAATATGCTGAATCCCTAATGCAGCTAATCTTGATATCTTGGCTCTATATGATTGCTTCAATGGCAAGAAACAACCAACATTAAGAGGTTGGCATCAGTGAGACAAATGCAGAGATATATAAATAGGAATAATCTGATGCTGTATACAGAATTGATCAAATTCTGCAGTAAGGTGACTGCCATATCTATCAAGGACTAGTAGTCAATATCCACTGACTGTAGAAGCATTTGGATGAAAGATTTCTTGAAGCCATTTAAGCCCTAATATGTTATTTGACCAACCATTTGGCAATTTCTCAATTATCCAGCCCTTAGGAGTGAGTTCTTTCCACCATTTCTGTTCTAATATGTCTTTAAAAATCATTATAGAAGGTAGTAGATGCCTATTAGATTATACAGCTTCAATAACTGTTATTCATTCACAATTTCCTGGCTGTAAATAATATCCATTGCTGATTTCATGTCTGAGGACTATCTTTGATGAGGAATCAACTCCCATCTGGAAGCCAGTCTCATCAAAATTATAGATATCTTCCTCAGGAATACCATATAGACTGATCATCTTCTGGACATTGTTAAATTATTCACTGATAATTTTTGGATTCTTGCATTTTGCTTATTTATAATCAAATTGTCTACAATATCATAATATCAATTCTGAATTTCTGCAAATATAGGAATATGCAAATTTATCACCAACAGTTGGTAAGTTTGATAATGTAGGATTGTGTGTGGCCAACAGTAAATTTGCAAGCTGATTCACTTCAGAAAGGCCAAGAGATAATAAGCAATCAGATTAAGATACTATCTGATCAAATAATACCTTCTCTTCAATTTCAGTCAATCTTAGACCATTTGGGCAAGTATCTGCATACAATTTCCTTCTGTTGAGCTGATAGAGCAGCATACAGGCAGATACACCAAATAGAATTGCTGCATACACATAACTACTGATTTTTTTCTCTTTTAATATCTTAACTGCTAGATCCATCCTTCCTTCTTTATTCAAGTGTGAATATGGGCCACTTCCTGCCATTTTAGGTGTTGGTTGATGATTTTTGAGGAGAGGGTGTTCAGAATGAAGACATGTTAGGTGATCCACCGCTTGGTTGCCTCCGCCGCTCAGTTGCCAAATACATTATTAAAAAATCTACATTTTTGAGTATAAATTCTTAATCTAAATTAATATAGCTTATCTCTTTAAATATTAATAGTATATTATTTAATGCAGTTATTACTTTTTGCATAGTTATCTTTATCTAAAGCAACTATTAAAGAGAAATAGATCAACTGCTATATTAAGTATTCCATAGAACTGTGCTCTAAATATAAATATAATTATTAATAAGTTAAATGTGAAGATTTAGAGCTTATTAAGATATAACCAACCCCTCCCATATCCTAGGATATTCCGGACCTGCACAAACGCAGGTCCGCCACCTCAACAAGAAACACCATCTTAATGCAAAATATTTTGTATATTTAATAAAGATATATTTTTATCAACCACCATAATACCTAAATCCTATCACAATATAGAGCATGAAATCCAGATGGCCCTGCAGATAATACAGGATGGTTATTATAGCTCTATCTCATCTGCAGCCTGCACATTGAATGTGCCTTACTCAAGGCTATATATGTGTTCAAAGGGACAAGGATCTTGCTCCACACAATAACCAACCAACCTAATACTTTTGCCAGCTTAAGAGCTTGCATTATGCAGCTATATTGATATCCTAGATAGCTTTGATATCCTACCTACACAAAAGATGATACAGAAAAGCATTAATTCAATTCTGAAGGAAGCCTATAATACTCCACATACCCTGCCACCAAAAATGGGAATGCATTGGACCAAATAATTCCTTAGGCACCATCCAGAATACAACAGACAATAATAGCAAGTTATTAAACAAGAAAGGAAAAAATCTTATCATATTAATGAAGTAAAGAGATGGTTTAATCAGCTCCAAGAAGTTATTAAAAAGTATGGGATTACAACTGCAGATATCTGGAATTTTGATGAAACTGGCTTTCAAATTGGTGTTGGAAAGGATCAATGGATACTTACCCATAAGCCTAAAAAGAAGCTTTTTATAGCAAGCTCTACCAATTATAAATATGCCACTGTTGTTAAAGCTATTTATGCAGATAGATTCTATATCCAACCCCTTATTATCCTCTCCAGCAAGATCATGGAAAAGTGCTGGTTTGCAGATCTTAAAGCCCATACTTGCCTTACTGTCACAGAAACTGGGTATATTAATGATCAAATTGCATACCAATGGATTCAACACTTTTATCAGAAGACAAAAGCTCATCAATAAGGGGAATATTGGCTTCTAATCTATAATGGCTTTGGATCACATTTGACATATAAATTTGTCAAATATTGTGAGGATAAGAAGATTATCTTATTCCTTCTACTACCCCATTCAAGCCACTTTCTTCAGCCTTTAGATGTTGGAGTATTCCATATTTTCAAGCATAATCATGGTGAAGCAGTCAATGTAGCAAGTTGGAGTAGATATACAAAGTTTATAAAGCTTGAATTCCTCACAGCAATTAAATCTATTCAAAAGGCAATCTTCAAACTGCAGACTATCAAACATGGCTTTCAAAAGACTGGAATTGTACTATTCAACTCTGCAATTGTACTGGATAACCTGGAATATATCCATTCTTTCTACCAGTACAAGGATTCAACACCCAAACCTTCTGCAAGCACATCTTCTGTTGGAAGCACCCCAAAAACCATTAAAAGATTCACAGAATTTGAAGCTAAACTGCAGAAGCTTCAATCTAACTCTACAAAATATCAGGAGGCTTTGGAAAAGCTATATAAAGGCAGTGTTGCACAGTCTCAGTTGGTTATGGAACTACAGAATGAAATCTGATAAAGCAATGCTGCATAAAAGGCTTATTTATACTGGTATGATGCTTCTAGAAAGTGTTTAAACTGTGTAGGGGTTGTATCTAGTCAAGATATGAATTATATGGCAAAGATTAAGCAAAAGGGTACAGATCTTAAGGCTTTAAATCACCTTCA
>NW_027192530.1:2395097-2484225 GCF_041956765.1 Thermoascus crustaceus | reverse complement strand
AATAATGCAGTGCTTTTAGAGCATGAAATCAAGCAGCTACATGCAGCAAATCAATGTCAAAAATGCAAGCAAGAGACAACTAGATCCTATATTAGTACAGGGGGTATTTTGACTGCTGAAGAAGGTCAGCAGCTCACTCAGCAAGCTGCAGAGCTGCAAGCAGAGGGGGTAGTGGAAGGTGATGAGCAGCCTAGGAAACATGCACCACTGCAGTGCAGCAACTGCAATATTCAAGGTTATACTAGGGTCAGCTGCCCAAACAGATAGGCAATTATTTTATGTGTATATAGCTTCAATTTAGGGGCATTGTGGTGAGATAACTAGATATTTAATATAATAGGTGTTGGTTGGTGGCCCACTTGGTGTCCTGGCCCGCTTGGTGTCCGATTACGTTATTCTACAGTCTATTAATAAGCTTTATCAGCAACAAATATTTCAAGTAAATTTACTATAACTAATCTAATTCTACTATTATCTGAGAGAGTGCTTTTAAAGCTTTATATTAGACTAAAAATATTAATACTACTATTAACAATATACAGTAATTAGTCTTTTTATCTAAAAAAGATATTAGCTAATATATACTAACTTAATTAGCAAAAGACTTAAGTGAATTTAACATTTTTAGAATTATTAAAATTAAATATCCTTTTAAATAGTAAAGCAGACAGTAGATAAGATAATTAGAAGTATAGAGATTACAATACAGAATGTTATTCTATTATAATAAGAAGTTAATTAGTTTTATACTTTAAATTAAAATTAAAAAAGAAAATAAAAAAATATTATAATACTTTATTCAAACTAATAAAAGCTTAACAGATATAGAAAAATGGTAACTTAATAAAAAGCAGAATTAACAGAAGCAGATATAGTTATCTAGACTATATAGAGCTTTAAAATATGGTAATTATAATAAAACTAGTTATAATTAGTTTAAATACTAGTATATGCAGAATTCTTCTACAGTTTTTAATATTAACGGCTTCTTTCTTTGTTAAGTGCTGTTCTGAACTATATACAAGATATAATTAGAAAATTTAATATTAGTGTGCAAAGCAGAATTCAACTGTTATAAAATAATAGTTTAAAGTCATATATATAGCTATTCAAAAATACAGTATATATAAAGATAATATTTAAAACTTTAATAAAACTAGCTTTATAATAGAACTCTGCTTAACTTTTAAAGTTATTACTTTAGTAGAGTATAGTAAAAGATCTTAAAGAGTTATTTAAAAGAATTATAAGTTACTATTATTAAATATATAAGCTTTAATGTTACAGAGTAGCTTTTAAAAAGTATTTTAAAAGCTAAACTGCTACACTACTAACAAAAGACTAGAATATAAAGCTAACAGTTTTTATATTACTTTTGCTTTATATAACTTCTTGCTATACTATTAATAATATTATCTCTGCCTTACTTAGATACTGCCTTCAGCATCTTTAGATTTTAGCAGCCAGGCATATTTATAGATATTTTAGAAAGCTATATAAGCTAGTCTTTAGAAATTATAAAAATACTCTATTAGCTATAAAATCTTAAATAGCTAGCATCTGTCAATCTCTGAAAAAGGCAAGATACACTTATACTCAGTCTGATTTAAATCTCTAACTAGTTAGCTTTATATTATATTACAGAGTAGCTTCTAGAAAGTATTTTAAAAGCTAAATTTACTGTACTACCAGTAAAGAACTAGAATATAAAGCTAACAGCTTTGTATACTCTTACTTATATAGCTTCTTGCTACACTATTACATGAAAAATATTTCTATACTATTAATGGTTATCTTAAAGAAAAGAATAACAGACTGCTTAATATTAAGAACCTGCTCTTCGTCTAAATTAGAAGCTTGCAACAAGTAAGAATAGCTGAATAACAGATAAAATAGATCTTTACTAACTAAAGAAGATATTAAACATAATCTACTATTAAGTACTATTATTAAGTAAGTATAGTATCTGAGCAAGCTACTCTCTATTTAACTATACTATCTACTACTATTAAATATGCCATCAAAGACTGCAAAATTAAAGGCACAAATAGAAGACTATATATTGCTTGCAATTAAAGCAATTAAAGATGGTTAAATTTCTAATATAAAAGCAGCAGCTAATATATATAATTTTCTATATTCTATACTGAAACACGACATTTATAGACATACTGCTTACCTTAATACTGCAGTAAATAACTAGTTAAAAGACTTACTAATCTGAAAGAATCTTTACTAAAGTAATAGATTCTTAATATAGATAAGCAAAGTCTATTATTATCTAATAATACTATATATAAAATAGTAATTATATTACTATCTGATCACAAAGATAATACTGTATTAATTAGTTTAAATTAAGTAACTTAGTTTATTAAGTAGTATAGTAATCTTGTATCTAAATATAATTATAAGTATAATTATTAATAAGCTTAATATAAGAATTTAAATATTATTAAGAATTAGTTTGATCTTGTTCAGAATACTAATACTATAGTAAAATATAATATTCTTAAATAGAATTTTATAATTATAATAAAATAGGCTTTTAAAAAGATATAGTATCTATAGTAAAAGTTATTACTAAATCTTATTATTTTATAAGCTATATATAAGCTATAATATAATTAAACACTAAGTAGTCTGAAATATTAAGCAGTTCAGCTGCTCAAAGAAGAATTGCAACTACTAATACAATAAAATTAAATCTATTTAACTATATATAGAAAGAGCTCTATCTACTAAAATATTTAAGCTAATTATAACTAGTTTTATTATAATTATTATATTTTAAAGCTTTATATAGTTTAGATAACTGTATCTGCTTCTGTTAATTCTGCTTTTTATTAAGTTGCTGTTCTTTTATATCTATTAAGCTTTTACTAGTTTAAATAAAAGATTATAATATCTCTTATTTTCTTTTTTAATATTAATATAAAGTATAAAGCTAATTAACTTCTTATTATAATAGAATAATATTCTATATTATAATTTCTGCACTTCTAATTATTTTATCTACTATCTGCTCTATTATTAAAGAAGATATTTAATTTTAATAATTAGATATTAAATTTACTTCTTTTACTAATTAAGTTAGTATATATTAGCTAATATCTTTTCTGAATTAAAAGATTAATTACTATATACTGTTAATAGTAGTATTAATATTTTTAGTCTAATATAAAGCTTTAAAAGCACTCTCTCAGATAATAGTAGAATTAGATTAGTTACAGTAAATCTATTTTAAATATTTGCTGCTAATAAAGCTTATTAATAGACTGTAGAATAGATATGATGTAATCAACCACTAAGTAATAAATACTACTGAGTGATAAATTTTCCTTCACTCTACTACTTCCTTCTTTTAATATGTTATTTTATCACCACCACTATTAAAAATGCCTTTATCTTAAGAAAACTGAATTCAAATAGCTATTACAGCTTATAAAAATTAAAAAATTAAATTAATACTGAAGGCTGCAGAGATTTTTAAAGTGTCTAAGACTACTCTTCACACTTATCTTAAAGAAAGATAACTATATAGAAATATATGCTAATAGCTATAGATTAAAGGCTATTAAAGAGGAAATACTTATTCTGTAATTACTAAAGATAGATAAATAAGGTTTTTCAATTTAGTTAGAGTTTCTATATATAATAGTATAAATATTACTCTATAAGCATTTACAGAATTCTACTATAGTTATTAATATTAACTAGGCTTATAAATTTATTAAGCATTATTCTAAGCTGTGTATAAGATATAATTAAAGAATTATATATTAATATATAAAGCAGAAAAATCTAAGAGTTATAATATTATAGTTTTAAACTATATATATAGCTATTCAGAAATATAGTATATATAAAGATAATATCTGGAATTTTAATAAAACTAGCTTTACAATAGAGCTCTGCTCAATCTCTAAAATTATTACTATAGTAGAATACAGTAAAAAGCCTTATATAGTTATTTAGAGAAACTATAAATAGATTACTATTATTAAAACTGTAAGCTTAAAAGAAGTATATATACTATCAGTAATTATACTTAAGGCAATAAATTAATAGACTGTCTAGTATTAAGAACCTGCATTTTTTAAAGATTAGTAAATTGTAACTAGTAAGAATAGCTGAATAACAGATAAAATAGGCCTTTACTGATTAAAAGAGGTATTTAAATTATATTTTAGATACTATATAATTAATACAAAACAGTTACTTATTCTTAATAGCTATAATAGCTATTTAATTACAGTTTAATACTTTCTATAAGAAGAATACAATTATCTATCTTTACATATCTGTATATATCTCTCATCTTCTATAATCTCTTAATATTAGTATTTTTAGCCTGCTTAAGCACATATATAGAAAACTGCTTAAAAATAGAATAATTACTAGCAATAACTATATTAATAAGAAAGACTTTCTATCTTTATATCTATCTGCTTGTGTAAAAGTGTTTACTTCAGACAATATATATAAAGATTTTGTAGAAGCTGAACTTAAATTACTTAATAAAAAATAAATTCTTACAAAGATTATCTTTTATCTTTATATACTAATATTACTAGCTTTAGTTGAAGGCTTAGTCTTCTCTGCTTTTTAAACTTCTTAAAATTCTTGCTAGCTGAATTATAAGATTTACAGCTTGTAAAAGTCTTAGTGTAAGAAAGTAAAAGCTTTTTAGCAGTCTAATATCTTATATCTATTATTTTAAAAAGACTGCATAGATAGTAATAAATATAAATCTTCTTCTTTAAGATAAAATTAGAACTCTATAAGCTGAGACTAAGCAGAAAACTAGAAAGAAGATAAGAAGATATACTATTCTAGATAATAATACTCTTTTGTCTATATAAGAAGGCCAAAATTGCATTCAGCAGCTTAATACACAGCTTAATAAGTAGCTTAATAAGTCTATATCTATACCTTGATAGCAAGCTTCACAACACTGCAGTAGCTGTAAGACTATTAAATATACTATAAGAAATTGTTCTAATAAATAGCTATATATTCAACTACTAGATAGTCTAATTTAATTGTATTAGTGGTTGAAAAGCTTTAAAATTATAGTAGGTGCAGCAAAAATTTGTCACTTAGTAGTATTTGTCATTTAATAGTTAATTATATTATAGAAAATCTTTCTTACTAATAGAATAAATTTTATTCTGTATTATCTCTGCAGTCTTCTAGCTATACAGATATTTTAATAATAAAAAGCAGCTTATATTTAATAATTAAAGCAGATATAAAAAATAAAATAGTATACTTTTTTCTGTATAGAATTTATTAAATTCTGCAGTAGTGTAACTGCTATAACTATTTAAAATTAATAGATAATATCTACTAATAGTATAAGAAGCTATATACTTTTTAAATATTTTTTAAAGCTATTCAAGGCCTAATATATTATTTGTCCAGCTATTATCACTAACACTGACTTGATAATTGTTTAAAGCAGCTTTATATTACTAAGATTAGTAATTCTCTACTGTAAAAACAATTAGGGTTTTTAGCAATTTATAGAGATAGAATCTATTTAGCTGTATTTACTATAATAATCATAGTTATCTATTCACAATTCTTAGATTGTATAGCTTTTATATAGCTCTTATATGTTTCTAATATATAGATAATTTTAGCTGTTAAAATTATGCCTATTTAGAAGCTAGTTTTATTTATATTGTAGAATTTAAGAATTTTATATAATATTATAAAATCACTTAAACTACTTCTTAGTAAGCTCTGAATTTTCATATTTAGCTTATTAATAATTATACTTTTAGCTGTATTTAGAGCACAGTTCTATATAGTACTTAATATAGTAGTTAATCTATTCCTTACTAATAGTTATTTCAGATAAAGATAACTGTGTAGAAAATAATAACTATACCAAATAGTATACTATTAATATTTAGAGAGATAAGCTGTATAAGTCTAGATTAAGAATCTATACTAAAAGTATAGATTTTTTAATATTAATTTATAATTAAATCTTTATAAACAGTAATTTCTTTAATATATCTTTTTAATATTATTGAAGAGATATTATATGCTAAAGCTGCTTTAGAAATTAACTTAAAAAGGCCTTTTTTATAAGTATTAAGAGCTAATTAAGTATATTCTTTCTTTAATATATTATTATTTAGCACTATTATAGCTAAATAAGCTGATATGGAGAGGTAGTTAAGATATATAATAAAGGTTTAAACTGCTTAATATTTCAGACTGCTCAGTGCTTGATTATATTACAGTCTAAAAATTATAAATAAGTGAGAGCTATTAAATTAGTTAATATTATAGGCTAAGCCCTATTTTTTATAATTATTTTTGCTAGCAAGCTTTATAACTAGATAATAGATCTAAGTAATAATAAATAAACTAATAATTAGCTAAAATTACTTTAGCTAAAAGAGATTTTTAAGAAGTATACAGCTCCGCAAACTATAGAAAGATATTATTTTCTAATTCTAGATAATTATAGTAGTTATGCTACTACAGAATTTAACTACTTCTGTAAGAATTACTAAATCATTTCTCTATATATGTTAGCATATTTATCTTATTATCTACAGTCTCTTAATATCTTTTATTTTATTCTTTTAAAGCAGGTCTATAGACAGCAGGTTTAGAAGAGTATATATCCTAGTATTAATTATATTAATAAGTAAGACTTTTTATTCTACTGCAGAGGTGCAAAAGTAGATACAACTTATTAAGAAGCTTATTAACTGTTATTCTTAAAGCTTCTTTAATTAAATAATTAGTCAGCTAGCAAAAGCATATTACTAAATAAAATATCTATAATTTTAATAAGATTAGCTTTTTAATAGAAATAATAGTAACTGTAGAGATAGTTACTAACTTTAAAATAAGAGACTGGCCTAGAGTAATTTAACCAGAGAATTAAGAATAAGTAACTGTAATTAAAAAAGTTAATTCAGCTAGCTAGACTCTCTCTCTAATAATTATTTTTGCAGCTCAGAATTACTAATCTAATTAATATTCAGAACTGCCAAAGAACTAAATAATTAGAACTAGTAAAAATGGCTAGACCATTAATAAGCTTAAAATATATTAGCTGAAGAATATTTTTAATAAATATATTAAAGCCTATATAGCAGAGAGATATTGTCTACTAATTCTTAATAGCTATAGTAGTTATATATTTACTGAATTTAATTAATTCTGTACTAAAAATATAAATATAATTATTTAATTATTTATCTATATCTTCTATTATATTTATTACATTTATTACAGCTGCTTAATATTGCCTGCTTTAGGCCATTAAAATACATATATAGGCAGGGAATACAGATCTATATACAGCACAGTATAAATTATTAATAAAAAAGATTTTATTACAATCTACCAGCAAGTATATCTGCATACTCTAACAGCATCTAATATATATAGTGAATTTGTTGTAGAAGGCCTGATTCTATATAAACTAGAGTAGATGCTTAACTAGCTTTATATTTAGTTGGAAAACACCTACTCTGCCAGGCACATCTTATAGCAATTAGTTATCTAGCTGAACTGCTAAGACATTAAAGAATAATAGAGAGCTGAAGAAGCAGGCAAAGCTTATTAAGCATCTCTGGTGATAGCATATAACATAATCCACCACTGAGCCACCAGTCCCACCAAGCTGCCAACACCACATGTTTCTAACTATGTTCAAAAATTGAGGTTATTTAACCATCCACTATGCCACCAAAACTGCATAAAAATTCAAAAGAATTGATTAAACAGAAGAGGATTCTACTTGCAATATCTGCTTTAAAAAAGGGGGAAATTTGCAATATTTATTAAGCCAGGCTTATCTTTAATATGTCTTATACAACTCTATAAGACTAACTTTATAGCTGTACTATATGTACAGAATAATATACTAATAGCTATAAACTATTAATTATAGATAAAGAAGTGCTTATACAGTAAATACTCTCTATAAATTAATATAGAGCAGCCTCTTGGCCATTATATAAGATATAGCTAATCTTCTGTCAGAATGTGGCTATACAGCTACTTAATAAGTGGGAAAGAACTGAATATACAGGTTTATCAAACACTATAATAAGCTTAAAATCAGGTTTGTATAAAGACTTAATTATCAGTATGCTAAATATAAGAATTCAAAGATTATATATAAGTGGTTTAATTGTATACAATATATAATTATAGAGTATAGAATTCTGCAGAAAGATATTTATAACTTTAATAAAATAGGTTTTACAATAGGCCTAGTTGCTACTGCTAAAGTTATCACTAGAGCTGATGCTGTTAAATAGCCATCTCTTATACAGTCTGGCAATTATAAATAAATCACTTCTATTAAAATTAGTTAATGCTACAGAATGAGCTCTGCTATCTTGTCTGATATTCAAAGCAAAGATTTATCAAACAGTCTAGTATTAGAAAGAAGATATTTTACCTAACTAGAGATTTGAAAAAGTGCTAATAGATGGATAACTAATAAGATTAGAATGGCCTGACTTAAGTATTACTTTATTCTATATACAAATATATATATATAAAGGGAAAATATCAGATATTTATTACAGATAGCTATAAAAGCTATTTAACTTCTCAGTTTGATCAGCTCTGCAGCCAGCATAATATTGTGCCAATCTGCATATTAGTATGTTTATCTTATCACCTACAATCTTTTAATATTAGCTATTTTGCAGTTTTAAAGTGTGCCTATAGCAGGCTGGTGGAGAATCTTATACAGCTTAGAATTAATTATATTAATAAGCTGAATTTTCTTGCAATATATCTATAAGCTTATGCAGAAACTTTTAAAGTGGATAATATTATTAATAGCTTTATAAGAACTGATCTTATTCTATTCAAATCTGATTGTGTTCTTACAAATATAAATATTTAGCTAAAAATACCTACACTCTCTGGAAGCTAATCCAGTAATATATAGGCATTAAAGACACCTTATAATATTATATAATTAGAGTGTTAAGCAACTACTATTAAGGCCTTACTTAAGTAACACACACAGAGTTCTTTAAGTCTAACAGATACAGCTTTAAATCAGCTTATTAAGAGATATTAAATGGCTATAAATAGTGCAGTACTTCTGGCAAAGAAAAATTATAATTTATAAACTGTAAATAAGAAACAGTAACAAAAAAGTAAACAATCTAATAAGTAGATATTCTATACAGAAGGCCTTACTGTACAGAAAGGTCAGAATCTTATAGAATATAAGAATCAGATCTCTAAAGTTTTAACTGCATTAGCTGTAGAATCAGCATCTTCAGCTTCTCTGTAGTGTATATACACTCCACTAATATGTAGTGATTGTTATACTATAGAATATAATAGGCAGTAATATTTTAAATATACTATTTTCTAATTTTCTTGTATATAATAATTATGTTATATAGAAAATTTGAGCATCAAGTTGTGCAGTTATGTGGAAGTTAGTGGCTTAGTAGAACTGGCAGCTCAGTAGTGGATTACATTATACAGTTCTTCTAGCTTAATTAGTAAAGCAGTTAATTAAGTAATTAAGAGCTTCTAAATTATAGTAGATAATATAGTACTTTTAAAGTATAAAATTAAGTAGTTATATATAGTAAATTAATATTAAAAATATAAATAAGAGATAACTAGATTCTATATTACTATAGAAAGTATTTAAACTGCTAAAAAAGGTTAGCAGCTTACTTAGTTAGTGGCCTACTTAGTATTCTGGCCTACTTTATATTTAATTATATTATATCTTGTATGTAGTTCAGAACAGTATTTAATAAAGAAATAGATTTAGTTAACTTTAATAACTATAGTAGAATCTTATAAATATTTATAAAATAAAATCTATACTATTTTATATAGAAACTTCAGCTAAATTAAAAAATCTTATTTATTTGTATCTAGCAGTCTCTAAATAACAACTTTCTCTTTAAAAATTATTAATTTATAACTATTAATATGTGTTTATATATGTGATTTTCTTTAAGTTAATAGTAAAGAATAGTCTTAGATATACTAAATATCTTAGCAGCTTTTAATTTCAATTTAATTTTTTAAGTTTTATAAATAGAAATAGCTATTTATATGCAATTTTCTTAAGATAAAGATATTTTGTATAAAAATAAAGAAAATAATATACTAACAAATATTAATTTAAATATTTTAGTGGATGTGGCAAAAATTTATTACTTAATTGTATTTGTCACTTAGCTGTAAATTACATTATATTCTATTCTTAACTATACAGCTGTATACTTGCTTTACAATAGTAAAGACAATATTATTTTCTATACAGATTTAATTAAATTATAATGTTAGATAGCTTCTATAGCTATTTATAATTAATATTTAATATCTTTTATATATATAGTTATAAATAAAATAAAGATTTTTTAAAGCTATAAGATTTTAATTGTATTAGCAGTTTATTTATTAAAACTTTTCTTAATTATTTAATTAGTTAGTAGACTTAATTTCTAAAATTAAGCCTCTTAGAGATATATTGCTTTAAAAATAATATGAGTAAAACCTATTTTATTATTAAGTTTTAATTGTAGTTATCTATTTATAATTTTCAGACTATAAAAGAGATAGATAACTATATATCTCAGCTCTAATTACTATCTTAATAATAGCTATTAGATCTATTGCAAAGTCAGTCTTATTAAAATTATAGATATTTTTCTGTAGAATGCTTTTCTCTATAATAGTATACTGTATAAGATTAGACTATTTCTAAATAATCTTTTAATTCTTATATTTAGCTTGCTGATAGTTATATCTTTATACAAACTAAGTTTTAAGCTTATTCTAATATTTAATAAATTTATAAATTTAATCCTTTCTAATCTGCTGCAGAGGTGTCTTTAAATTATATTAAGTAATAAGAATATTAGCTATATTTTATATAGCTGCTAGCTGAAGAGATACTCCACACTTATCTATAGATAATATCTATTGTAATATAATTAAACACTGAGCAGTCTGAGACACTAAGCAGTCCAAACCTCTATTGCACACCTTAACCACCCCCTCTATACCAGCTTATTCAGCCACAATGGCGCCAGATAATAATATATTAAAGAAAGAATGTATTCAATTAGCTCTTAATACTTATAAAAAGAGCCTTTTTAAGTTAATTTCTAAAGCAGCTTCAGCATACAATATCCCTCCAATAATATTAAAAAGATATATTAAAGGAATTACTGCTTATAAAGACTTGATTGCAAATTATTACAAATTAATAGATATTAAAAAATCTATACTTTCAGCATAAATTCTTAATCTAGACTAATGCAGCTTATCTCTCTAAATATTAATAGTACACTATTTGGTGCAGTTATTGCTTTCTGCACAGTTAACTTTATCTGAAGCAACTATTAGCAAGAAATGGATCAACTATTATATTAAGTATTATACAGAACTGTGCTCTAAATACAGCTAAAAATATAATTATTAATAAGCTAAATATGAAGATCTAGAGCTTATTAAGAGGTAATTTAAGCAGTTTTATAATACTATTTAAAAGCATAAAATTCTTGAGCAAGATATCTACAATATAGATAAAACTGGCTTTTAAATAGACATAATTTCAATAGCTAAAGTTATCTGTAAATCAGAAACATATAAGAGCTATACAAAAGCTATACAATCTGAGAATTGTAAATAAATAACTGTAATTATTATAGTAAATATAGCTAAATAGATTCTATCTCTGTAAATTGTTCTTGCAACAAAAAATTATCAATCTTAGTGATATAAAGCTGTCTTAAACAGTTACTAAGTTAGTGTTAGTAATAATAGCTGGACAAATAATATATTAGACCTTGAATAGCTTTAAGAGGTATTTAAAAAGTATACAGCTTCTTATACTATTAGCAGATATTATTTACTAGTTCTAAATAGTTATAGTAGTTATGCTACTGCAGAATTTAATAGATTCTGTATATAAAGAATAATTATTTCTTTATATATACTATCTTATTTCTTATATCTATTTTAACTATTGAATGTAAGCTGCTTCTTGCCATTAAAATGTCTGTATAGCCAGAAGACTGCAGAGATAATATAGAATAGAATTCATTCTATTAGTAAAAAAGATTTTCTATATATCTATTCTACAGTCTATTAACAAGCTTTATCAGCAGCAAATATTTAAAGTGAATTTGCTGCAACTAGCCTAATTCTACTATTGTCTAAGAGAGTGCTTTTAAAGCTTTATATCAAACTGAAAATACTAATACTACTATCAACAGCATATAGTAATCAGTCTTTTAATTCAAAGAAGATACCAGCTGATATATATTAACTTAATCAGCAAAAGAAGCAAATTCAACATCTCCAGAATTATTAAAATTAAATATCTTCTTTAATGGTGGAGTAGGCAGTGGATAAGGTGATTAGAAGCACAGAGGTCACAATACAGAATATTATTCTATTATAACAAGAAGTTAATCAGCTTTGTGCTTCAAATCAACATCAAAAGAAAGCAAGAGACAACAACACTTTATTCAAACCAGTGGAAGCTTGACAGGTATGGAAGAACAGCAACTTAATAAGAAGCAGGATTAACAGAAGCAGGTGCAGTTATCTAGGCCACATAGAGCCTCAAAATATAGTAATTATAATAAAACTGGTTATAATCAGCTTAAATGCTCTAGTAGATAGGGCTCTTTCTGTATACAATTAAATATATTCAATTTTGTTACAATTAAAGCTTTAATATCTACTGCATTAGTGGTTGCAATTTTTCTTTAAGTAGCCAGACCACTCAGTGTTCTGGACCACTTGGTGTCCAATTACATTATAATTAAATTCTTAGTAATTGAAAGCTTATATCTATTAGCACAACTTTTATATTAATTCTTGCTGCTATTAATTCTGTTATATAGTGTTAACTATAAAATATTAAAAATATATACTGCTTTAGCAGAATTACTAACTTAATTATTTTAAATAGCTAATATAGTTAATAAGATTCTCTCTTCTTGTTTAATTAAGTTCTTTAACATTTTATACTATTCTAGTGGCATAGTAGCAGTTTAAATAGTATTAAGTAATTAATCTTAATATAGTTGTGCTAGATGCACAGCTTAGTAGAGAGTATAGCTTAGTAGTAGATTATATTATCTTAAATAATTCTTATTAATAGTCTATTTAAAATAGTAATTTTTAGTCTTATTTATTTTATTATAATAAAAAGCTCTTTAATATTAAAAATTATATTACTAAGTTTTCTATATTTATATTTAGTTGGCTAATTAAATTTATTATAATGTAATTAACTACTAAGTAATAAATACTACTAAGTGACAAATTTTCCTCTACTACTTTCTTTTTTAATATATTATTTTATTATTACTACTATCTAAAATGCCTTTATCTTAAGAAAACTGAATTTAAATAGCTATTATAGCTTATAAAAATTAAAAAATTAAATTAATACTAAAGACTGTAGAGATTTTTAAAATATTTAAAATTATTTTTTATATTTATTTTAAAGAAAAATAACTATATATAGAAATATATGCTAATAGCTATAGATTAAAAACTATTAAAGAGAAAATACTCATTTAGTAATAATAAAAAATCTTATATAGTTATTTAGAGAAATTGTAAATAGATTATAATTATTAAAATTATAAGCTTAAAGAGAATTTATATATTATTAATAATTATTTTAAAAATAGTATTTTAACAGACTGTAGTATTAAAAATCTATACTTTTTAAAAACTAATAAATTGTAACTAGTAAGAATAGCTAGATAATAGATAAAATAGGCTTTTACTAATTAAAAAAAGTATTTAAACTATATTTTAAATATTATATAACTAATATAAAGTAGTTACTTATTTTAATAACTATAGTAGCTATTTAACTATAGAGTTTAATACTTTTTACAGAAAGAATATAATTATCTATTTTTATATATTTATATATGCCTCTTATCTTCTATAACTACTTAATATTAGTGTTTTTAGCCTACTTAAATATATATATAGAAAACTGCTTAAAAATAGAATAATTATTAATAATAACCATATTAATAAGAAAGACTTTTTATTTTTATATCTATCTGCTTATACAAAAATATTTACTTCAGATAATATATATAAAGACTTTATAGAAGCTAGACTTAAGCTATTTAATAAAGAGTAAGTTCTTATAAAGATTATCTTTTAGCTTTATATATTAATATTATCAGCTTTAGTTAAAGGCTTAGTCTTTTCTACTTCTTAAACTTCTCAGAATTCTTATTAGCTGAATTATAAGATTTGCAGCTTATAAAAAAGTTTTAATATAAGAAAATAAAAACTTTCTAGCAGCTTAATATCTTATATTTATTATCTTAAAAAGACTGAATAGATAATAATAAATATAAATCTTTTTTTAAGATAAAATTAGAACTCTACAAGCTAAGACTAAGCAGAAAATTAGAAAAAAGATAAAAAGGCATACTATTCTAGATAATAATACTCTTTTATCTGTATAAGAAGGCCAAAATTATACTCAGAAGCTTAATACACAGCTTAATAAGTAGCTTGATAAGTCTATATTTATGTCTTAATAGCAAGCTCTATAACACTGCAGTAGCTGTGGAACTATTAGATATATTATAAGAAATTGTCCAATAAATAGTTATATATTCAACTACTAGATAGTCTAATTTAATTGTATTAGTGGTTGAAAAGCTTTAAAATTATAGTGAGTGCAGCAAAAATTTATCACTCAGTGGTTGATTATGTTAAGTGTAATAAAACTTCTAATAATTAACAAGAGTGCTATAAGTCTGTCATAGCTGGAAGGCTCTATATGGACGTTAAACTTGATTAATAATAATAATAATAACAAGAGTGCTATATTTTAGGCAGTAAGATAATATATCTAAGCAGGATTTCCTTTTAATATCTGTATAATTCTTGTATTTAACATAATAGCTGTTTCTAGCAATACAGTTAAATTTCTGACACAGAATGTCATCCTGCTCTTTATGCTGTTTAGATGACTGCTGTGCAGAAACACTAAATGGCAATATCTCAATTGTTCACACCAAAGGGCCTATTAGATGATTTTTTTTTAGTCATCAGGATATTCATCTCGAATGTTGCTTACAAACGTCCGAGTCTGCTCATCCCATCGCTTGAAGTGCTTGCCTGCGACCATTGAGAAAGACGAAGGCAATTCTGAAATATGTGGCGTAATGATTTCAATATTCTCTTCAGCGACATATCGCACGCTCCTGTCTTCAACCCTGGAGCATATAGAAATTAGCAATAACCCAAGAGCCTCAACTCCCAATTAGCAAACTTACAGAACATGATAAAAACTCTGATGCCTACCGCCCTGTAGCCTATCAATACCCATCCGCCTCATCCATTGTTCTCCAGCACCACATTCAGCATCCCATCCGGTTATTATTGCCCTATAGTTGTATCGACGGTGACGAAATACTTGACCTATTCGATACCTGACATTTTTGTGCTCTGAGGTGCGCCGCCGGACTTGCTTAGGTATCTCATCTACAGCTCGCATGACGTGTAAGCTTTCCAGAAGATGTTCATATTCCAGTAGACCCTGAAAGAGAGGCACAATGTACTGCTCGATCAAGTATATATCCGAAGGGAAGTCCGTAGCAAATAGTTCCATTAGCCAAGGCAGGTGCTGTCGGAGTTCCATTGGTCGAGACGGTCCCGCAAATAGCATGGAGGACCATAGGCCAGCGTATTTCGCACTTACGACGTCTATGGAGGTCGGGCGCAATGTCGGCAGCTGGGACATCTGATGAATGGAGTTTAAGATATTTTTTCCGCAGCGTAGAACGATCTCGGACGCCAAAGATTCGCCAAGGAATGTCGACTGTTCGACGTTCGAAGCCCCCAAAAAATTGAGCTGGCTCTGTAAGTCGGAGATAGGGGTTTCACTTGTCGACCGAAAGGGGTCCATGTACATAGGCTCGCCCTGGGACCCATTGCCAAGCACATGACCATCCATATCGAACCCAGGAGGCGGCATGATAATAACGTGAACGTGGAAAGGGAATCCGCAGGGACGGGCATTGAGACCGACGCTCTGCGAGACGTAGCAATAGATAGCTGCTGATATTAAAGGAAGTGAATTGTGACCGGGATCACTCAGGGCAATTCCTAGAAAGTTGTGCTCGAGGCTATGGTACTCTCGCCCTGGCTCAATACCGGTGAGATTGTTCAGTCTCAAGTACGATGCAACTGCCAGGGCTTTGCCGCGAGGAGTAAGGGACTCGATATCTGGATTCTCGGCGATGAGCTCAGCAACAATCTTATCGAGTCTGACAGTTACCTACGCGAATCAGCCCATGTCAGGTCATTGGACATAACATATAACCTGGCCCATGTTGACATACATCAGATAAGTCACCAAATCCGCTTTCCGGAATGAAAAGGTCGAAAGCGCCCAGCGCATGCTCAAGAGATATGTCCTCTCCGTTTCTGAGTTTAGCCCATTGTGGCACGGCAATACTTCGATGGAGGCAGGCTAGGACAGCATTGCTGTAGTACCTTTTTTTTCCCTCACAGACTGTAAGTCAAAATTCGTCCGTATTGACTATAGGTGGAAAGACAAGCAAACCTTCGTGCTAAGTAATCCTCTCTTTCAGGTCCCGCTAGGCTGTGTCGTATAAGTGTATCTTTAGCGTCATATCCAAAACTGACGATAGCATGGAACTTCTCAATCCGTCCAGTTTGACTCGCAAGAATACTTTCCAGTACTTCAGTAGTGGCAGTGTCGATAAGATGCCTCGTAATGTAGAGCTTCTTCCAGTCGACCGAGGAAACCGGGCTGGCAAGCTTGTTGTGAAAATCATGTCGTTTATCCCAAAATTTGAAATGAGTCTGACAGTAAAAGCGCCAGAGCAGCGGTTCATTGGTAATGCTTCGGAACCTGCCAGCGGTTCTCTCCAGTGCAGCTGCCGAGCGAGGAGGGCTATAGCAAAGGATGGAATGGAGAATCTCGTCGGGGAGACGAGCGAGTGACGTCTCCATCCTGGCGCATCAAAGAGCAGAGACGACTATCGACCAGATCAAACGTCAAGGGGCTCTCCCGCTCCAGTGGAGTAGATGGCTTGAGCCTGCCGGTGTTCTAGGTGCACAGCAAGAAGACATACAGGCAATGCGAAGTAGCTTGGCGGGCGGGTTGTAGCATGAGATAGTGCCAGGGCAGTCTGCAGCGCGCAGGAGCTTTGAGAAGTCTTGGGCATATATCACATATGATGCATTGATCAGCCACAGGTGCATGCGGACGGCGCGGGGTGCTCCCACTAGCCTGTTAAAGTTTGGGTAGGTACCGCAGTCACGGGGATTCTGCAGATGCCCGGAGAATACTGTATGTAAGATTGTAAGTACTACCTAAGCCTTGGAGACTAGCGAAGCAATTCAGCATCCAATCGAATTCAGCTAACCATTGTCGCCACAGCGAGACTGCAGGTCTCTGTTAGCTACTGCACCAAAGCCAAGAAACCGAACACTGCATGCAAAGTACATAGTAGTAACAGTCTCCCAGTGCCACAACTGCCCCTCCTTCCTCACAGAAGGCCCACAAAAACACACAGTAGAGGACAGAAACCTATTCAATCCCGTTTGCACATATCTGGCTGGAGAATCACTCAGACAAAGTGACATCGCCAAGGCCCATGGGCCAGAATCAATCAGCAGGTACCCGTGAAGGGTCAAGTTCTACGGGAAATAATGAAGATTCCAGAACCGATTATTATCAGCTCCTCGGTTTGGACCGAGGTGCCTCTGCAGAGGAGTCAGTTCCCCCTCTGATTCTGACATCTGATGATGGACACTGACAGAGCATCCCAGTATCAAGAAGGCCTATAGAAAAAAGGCTCTTGAGCTACATCCCGACAGGAACTATGGAAACGTCGAAGATGCCACAAAATTGTTTGCTGAGGTTCAGGCTGCGTACGAAGTTCTGTCAGACCCCCAGGAACGAGCGTGGTATGATTCACATCGAGACGCGATGTTGAGGAACGACGAGACATCCTCCAGGGATCAGTACTCCTATAATAACATCCGGATGACCACCGCAGACGATATTATGAAACTGTTTCATAAATTCAGTCCGCGAATGGATTTTTCCGACTCCCCATCGGGGTTCTTCGGTGGTCTTCGAGAGACCTTTGAGCAAATTGCTCGGGAGGAAGAGCTAGCGTGTCAATGGGATAACCTTGAGCCTGTCTATTACCCGTCCTTTGGGAGCCGCGATGATGACTTTGATGATGTTGTACGCCCATTTTATGCAGCCTGGAGTGGTTTTGCTACAAAGAAATCATTTGCCTGGAGAGACGTCTATCGATGCGCCGACGCACCTGACCGTCGTGTTCGTAGACTGATGGAAAAGGAAAACAAACGTCTTAGAGATGAGGGTATCCGTGAGTTCAATGACGCTGTCAGGTCGCTTGTAGCTTTTGTGAAAAAGCGGGATCCACGGTACATAGCAAATGCTGAAAGCGAGGCTCAGCGTCAACAAAAGCTACGAAGCTCAGCCGCAGCTCAAGCTGCCAGGTCACGAGCGGCAAATGAGGCAAAGCTACGTGATCATGTTATCCCAGAGTGGGCAAGGGCAGAGGAGCCAGAGGAAGAGTTCAGCGGTGATTCGGAGTCTGAACAAGAGCATTTTGAATGTGTAATATGCAGGAAAACATTCAAGAGCGAAAAACAATTTGAGGCACACGAACGCAGCAAGAAACATGTCAAAGCCGTCAAGCAGCTTCGCTGGGAAATGAGGGTGCAAGACAAAGAGTTGGAACTGGAGACAATCCAAAGCACTGAAATTGACTCAAGAAATGGAAACATGACATTGTCATCTGAATTTGACAATAGCCTAACATCAGAGTCTCCGCTCCAGAATAAGGGCGACTTGCCTGAGAGAGACTTCGATGCTGGCAATGATAACGGTCCATCGCTCACAAATGCAAATCAGGATGAAGACAATATGCCCAAGACAGGAGACGATACTGATAATTGTCCTCTATCGGGAGCAGTTGAAGAAAGGGGCCATTCAGAAATTCTCCGCGATAGGCAACAAACTGAAGACCTGCCGGAGACGTTTTCACAAAAGCTTTCAGTCTCAACCTCTAGCGAATCCCCTAGCACCATGCATCCAAAAATCGGAAAGGCCAAGCAAAGACGCGCCAAAAAGGCGGCACAGAAGGCGACCGGAGGACAGTCCAGATTGACGTGCGTCACTTGCAATGCTTCCTTTCCTTCTAGAACTCAATTGTTCAGTCACATCAGGGACCTCAACCACGCCCAGCCTGTATCCAAACCCACTAGGGCTGTTGGAAGAAGCAAAGGATGAGGCTGAAGGTGACGCACTTATTTCTCATATCTACATAGGGAGTTGGTTGCGAGGACCGTCAGATTTATGCTACGCTACGTAGTATAGGAGTGGCCTAGGGTTTCGTTGCAATATGATACTCGGTCTCAAATAGATGGCTTTATTTTTGCCGAGCGGCGCATGCCACTATCCGACACTAATGCTTGAAGCATTTCACAGTGGCCTTTCCCTCGATCAAAACGAGATAATTAGGAATCGTGGATAGGTGCTTAGCTAAATAGGACCCGGGATGAGGGAGAAGCCGGCGCAGATTTCCCAACCTTGGGAGTGAGGACACCGCGTAGGAAATTATAATTGATCACACTCATCCTAGACCAGCTCTAGAGTTTTTCACAACATGTACAACAGGCTGCAATATTCCCTTATTGTTTGAAGCCCCGAGTGCAGTTCCAGTACTCCATCCCATCTTCTCCAGCATTGCTCTTCCCTTGTTTTCTGCACCTATCTCCGGCGCAGATGCACCGACAACATCCCCGTCCATGTAAGAGACAGCGGCATTACGTCGACCGCGACGGTTTTTGGCCGGCCTATTGGGACTTTTGTCATCCCAGGACGTGCCCATGGGACGATTGAACCGTCCTCTAGAAAAGACTTTTTCGATGTTGGAAATGGTTTTGCGCGTGTATTTGGGAGTGCGAGAAGTTTTATAGAGCATCGGAAATCTGGACGAGCCGTTGCCTCGCGATTGTGACTTTAGCAATACTGCGTTTGCAAGGTCATGGACCAATTTTCTGTCCTTCTTGCTCATCGGCGGCAGAGATAAACTGGAAAAGCATCAGTAGGCCAATGAAAACCACTCAGATAAAGGATTCCACGTACCTTTCAAATGGCGACAAAAGGAAAGTCCTTATTTCCATTTTTAGGTCGTCGGTGCTCATGCCATTAGAATATTTGGCTTTCATATCAACTTTCCCGGGTTTTCGGCCCAATAGACCTTGAGAACGGAGTTCTTCTCTCTGCTGCTTTTTGATCTTTTTCTTTCTTCGGTCGTTTTGCCATGTTCTCTCCAGTTCCAGCTCCAGCTCGCTGTCGGAGAGCTCGAGGTCCAAAGCTTTGCGCCTTCCTTTAGTTTTCTTCTTAAGACTTGGTCGGTTGAAATCCATGATATCAAAACCATAGTAAGGATCTTCCTCAAGAGAATCAGCAGAGGACGACACCAAAGCGGATTGTTTCTTGCGGAGAGATCTGCCCTTGCGTTTCGACTGCCCTGAACAACCTCCTCCAGAGTCTTCTCGATCCGACGTTCCATTGAGGAGAATTTCATCAAGGTCGAGATCTTCTTCAATTTTGTCCAATTCATCGTCTGTCGACGTGCTGATCGAGATTTCGCTGGAGTCGGAATAAACAGTGTCCAAGTTTTCGTTTTCATCGGATGTTGTTATTGGGTCATTGGCACCTGACAACGTCAAGGGCTCCTCCGGTCTCCAGCGTGTCCGACCTGCTGTCCTTCCCTTGCCAACTCCGGTTTGTAGAGGTAGCTCCTCCGAGACACTTGAATCATCTACAACGCTTGAATCGCCAGAACATGATATGATATCATCATGGATTTCATCCACAAGACGAGCCGCTCCTTCAGTGCAATCATAGTCTTGGTCCATATTTTGTATATAATCGGCCATAATCTCGGCTTCGTCTGCAGCCTTTCGGCTTCTCCTTTTGCGTCTCGGCGGTTTTATGTCCATATCACTCACCTCAACCGTGGGATGCATCTCGACAATACGGTTGGACGCAGGAAACGAATTAATCGACTGCGTGGTCGGTGGTGGTGTTTGTCTGAGGCTGTTGACGGACGCTGGCGATGGCTCTCGAGCAGGTCCGTAATCTGGCTCATCTCGGAGTGTCGGGCTGCTCATGATGCTTTGATTCTCCGTACTATGAGCGCTCGGAGCATGTTGAGGCGGGTCATTTACACAAAAGGGTCGGTTTCTGGTGTTATTTCTTCCAGGAAAAACTACCTCGTCTTCACTGGAATCCTCTGTGGCGGACGAATGGAGGCGGGGAACAGGGTCCGCAAAGCCAGTGTCTGCAATAGTACTCTCACCACGCGAGTCGATCAAAAAAGGGCTGTCGCTGGTGCTTTCTGTGCCCCTTGGCATATCTTCTAGGCCATTCATGGCTGACTCTTTCGTTGAAACCAGCTCTCGAATGTCCCAGTTTCCTTCTTGGAAAGTAGAGTCATCAGACTCGTTAAGCCGCATGTCGCCAGCGCTCACAAAGTTGATTTTATTGTGACGAAGACTGGTATTTGACCACCAAAGACTATGCCGTTCAGTGTTCCGTGCCTCTTGTTGCATTGTAAGGTTTTGTGAGAGAACTTGGACGGTCAATCAAGTCAGCATACAATTCTTTTTGGACAGACACGCAAGGGCTCGCTTGGATCGGCATGATGAAAGTAGTTTTGGCTTGAGGTGAGCCCATATTGAAGTGTAACACACCTGGTGCAGCTCTGGCAGCATGTTTCTGCTGTCTGGGGCGTCCCTTTGTCTTTCCTGAGCGAGCCATATGAGGATGACTGGTTTGCGATGGTCTGAGTATTCACCCCTCTGCGCTTTCTGTGACAGAATGGCAAGCGCGCGTTGAGACTGAGATAGCCGCAGGTGCTTAAGATTTCTGGTAGAGGAGGAAGTGTGGGTTAAATTTCGTGCGGCTGGTCTGTTGCAGGGTTCCAATGACCCTTTTGCTTAGATGAAGATGCTCTGTGTTGTCTGTATGGATTACAGTGAATACTTGTGGCCGCTGAAAGACAAGGGTAGGGATTGCTTGAGGGAGCTGACGCCACTGCAGGAAAGCGGTGGGCACTGGAGACCCAGCGTCGTTTGAATCTCTTGGGTGGGAAAGTAAAGCGGCACCCCACCAGGATGAGAGAGGGACATGGCTATCAGTTGTCGCAACAGCTTCTACCTGGGTTTCCAGTCCTGTGTCTACTGCGAGTTCTCTAGCGTAGGGCCCTTTCATTACTGAGCGTATGATCATTGTAGTAATAGTTGCAGTCCGTCCACATTCTTGGAACACTTGCTTGGCAACCTGGGCAGGTGATGACGTTCTGTCCGGCGAGCCTTCTGATCCTTCGAGTGACTAGATGCCTCTGCAGGTGCTGCGATTCTACTTTGTTCCTGGGAGGAGGATCTTGCTAGGTACTTGCCCTTGCTTCGGGTGTATGTGCCTTTTCGTGTCTGCGCTCTTCTGTGGTTGCTGCAGGCCTCTTAAATCCCGATTGAGGTCCAAGCTACGTGAATATATATATCTTATCCTTCGGTGTCCAAGCTTCCCCGCACCTAGCACCCATGACATCCACTTATTGCAAACCAGACATGAACAACATCGACCTAGGCAGATACAAACGTATCGTACAGTGCTTCTGGGACCCAGAACCTAGGAATGACGAGGAGCCTGATTCGCCGATATGGTGCTTGGGCAGGGAATATCATTCCCGGCCAGTCGTTGAGGCTATTGCTGCAAACCACCACGACGCAAACAGCACAGTACAAGCTCCAGAGTCGCAGTCTTCAGCAGAGAGGCAGCTGTTACCACCTCGGGCGAAGAGTGGGTTGAGAGAGTCGCTTACCCCAAAGGCTACGGTGTCAAACGAGGGCGGCGACTATGGGTGGCCGGATGCCTTTCTTGACGACTTCGAATCCAAAATATGGCTCACCTACCGGTCTAATTTCCCCATAATTCCCAAATCTGATGATCCTAATGCACCATTGTCGATGACGTTGGGCGTGCGCCTGAGGAGCCAGCTTGTGGATTCACAGGGATTCACCTCAGACACAGGATGGGGGTGCATGATACGTTCCGGCCAAAGCCTCCTGGCTAATGCATTGTCTATTTTATGGTTGGGTCGCGGTACGAAACATCCTACATATCTTTATGTGACTTACTGATGATCTCTCAGACTGGCGTCGAGGGGATCGAGCCGAGGAAGAAAGCAGATTGTTGTCACTGTTCGCAGACCATCCCGAGGCTCCATTCTCAATACATCGATTTGTCAAGTACGGTGCCTCGTCATGCGGCAAATACCCTGGCGAGTGGTTCGGGCCCTCAGCAACTGCTAGGTGTATACAGTATGTATCGGTCTTAAATGGGTCCAAAGTACAATGCTGACAGATGAAAAAGGGCATTATCAAATGAGTGCAAGGATGCAGGGTTGAACGTCTACATTACAAACGATAGCTCGGATGTGTACGAAGACAAGTTTAGGACAATTGCCTACAACGAATCCGGGCAAATTAACCCGACTCTAATCCTGCTAGGAATCAGGCTGGGGATCGATCGTGTCACTCCCGTGTATTGGGAAAGCCTCAAAGCCGCTCTACAATACCCCCAGTCTGTGGGTATCGCAGGGTAAGTTCTGTTGAGCGTGTCACAAACCATGCCAGAAGAACGCTCGGTGTTGACTTCCATGCACAGAGGACGGCCGTCGGCATCCCATTACTTTATTGGAGTCCAGGGCTCATATTTCTTTTACCTTGATCCTCACCACACTCGAGCCGCCTTGCCGTATCATGACATTGGTGACGTGTATTCCGAGGAAGAACTTGACTCATACCACACCCGCCGACTCAGAAGGCTTCATATCAAAGATATGGATCCGAGCATGTTGATTGGATTCCTTATCAGGGATGAACACGATTGGGACGACTGGAAAAGACGGGTTTCGTCAGTTGAAGGAAAGCCCATTGTTCACATTTCCAAAACCGAGTTATTGTTTGGACCTGGTCAAGAGCGCGAGGGAGCATTAGACGAAGTTGAAGCGTTGGATGACGATGAGAGCGACGCAATAGTACACACACCCTCCGCTTAACCATCACCGCCTCAATAAAAATCAACATATTGGTCGACACGCAGGACTACCTCTAGATTATTTTGTAGGACATAGAACACAAAGCATAGCGTAATGGGACTCACTTTGTGACATAGTATACTAAAATGAGTTTTCGAAACGCTATATCCACTGGTAAATGACGTGCACTAAAGCAGCCTTTATTGAGCTCTAGCAGGGGTGTAACTGCGCAACCAACCCCAGATTCGAGTTATGTTACACCGCGTTCACCTCAAGAATTGCAACCGTAAACACATTCGGCCCAAGGAAAAAAAACAGCCATCCCATGACACATTAGAAAAAATCCCACGAACACCCGTTAACCCACCGCCTCAGAGCCACGGTAGACCATGAGGTAGCAAAAAAGACAATCCTGGGAATAATAGAACAAAAAAAGAAGCTTATTTCGCGGAAGAAGAGTACTTGGTAACAGCCTTTGTACCCTCCGACACGGCGTGCTTGGCCAGTTCACCCGGCAAGATGAGCCTCACACTACGCACACGTTAGTACCATTTGTTTATTGGTAATGAAGGACGGAAGACGTACGAGGTCTGGATTTCTCGAGAAGAGATAGTAGACTTCTTGTTGTAGGCAGCGAGTTTCGAAGCTTCGGTAGCCACGCGCTCAAAGATGTCTAAAATAATCAGTCTCGATTCAAACTTTCAAGAGCTCGGAAAACATACCGTTGACGAAGGAGTTCAGGATCGACATGGCGCGAGTAGAGATACCAGTGTCAGGGTGGACCTGCTTGAGAACTAAAGGATGGGTCAGTCATCTGACCAATGCAGAAATAATAACAAAATACATTAGACGCGAAAAACGCGTCTCAATACCGCATACCTTTGTAGATGTACGAGGAGTAAGTCTCCTTCCTGGTCTTGCCACGCTTCTTCTTGTCACCAGCAGCGGCAGCCGCAGTCTTCTTGCCAGCCTCCTTCTTCTCAGCTGGAGCCTTGCCGCCGGCAGGAGCCTTGCCGCCAGTGCTGGGCTTCTTCTCAGCAGCTTTGGGAGGCATCTTGTTCGTGTCGGAGCTGAAAAAAATAAAGATTCGAAATTATCAAGGTCACAAGATACCAAAGGGAGACGGAGATGAAGGCGATTATTTGGAAGGTGTTTGGACGCGAATGCGGATGGAGATGGAATAGGGAGGTGAAGGAGAAAGAAGGACGCGGTGGGTGAGGGGGGCGCCGTTCTTATAGCAGTCCGCGAAAGCGCCGGTTGATCCTGAGGTGTGCAACAGAGGTAGAATTTCGATACGGTAACGGTTTTGTATGATCCGTATGATTAGCGAGGCGCGGACGCGTTAAATGGCATGCGGGGCGTGGAGGATCACGCCAAGAGATATGTAATGGGCGGTACAGGCCTATGGTACGACACTTGACCTGATCTGGCAGACCACCGTGGCCGGCTCGCGCAGCCCGTGACCGACCACAACAGACACGGCCAGCGCAGCTGGCACGCCAACCTCCCCTGCCCTCAGCCAGAAGATGGCGCCCGCGTCTGATCTCGCTTATGATTGGCTCCCCCTCTTAAGCGAGAGGTTGATCTGGAGGGCTGCTCTTAGACCCAACGTCACCCTCGCCGCGTTCTTATAAATGTCCTCTGTTCCCTCCACGCTGCCACTTTCGCGTTTCTTTACTTTCTTTCATTCACCACATCATCATTGCCCCACGCTATCGCGACAACCTCCAAGTCTCAGGACTTTCGAGCTTACGCGAAATCTACCTTTTTTGATACCAAATCAACAACTTAATCATCCAAAATGACTGGGGGCAAGTCCGGAGGCAAGGCTAGTGGCAGCAAGAACGCGCAGTCGTATGTGACATCCCACCAGTATCCAAATCCGAGATTTGGATGCATTTTCACTGATCTTATACTGACATCACTGTTCTAGGCGTTCGTCTAAGGCTGGTCTTGCGTTCCCTGTCGGTCGTGTTCACCGCCTTCTCCGCAAGGGCAACTACGCTCAGCGTGTCGGTGCTGGTATGCGTCCTCTCAAATCGCACGATAGAATTATCGCTGACTTCTATACAAGGTGCCCCTGTTTACCTCGCTGCTGTCCTGGAGTACCTCGCAGCTGAAATCCTGGAATTGGCTGGCAACGCCGCTCGTGACAACAAGAAGACCCGTATCATTCCTCGCCACCTCCAGCTTGCTATCCGCAACGACGAGGAGCTGAACAAGCTGCTTGGCCACGTCACTATTGCTCAGGGTGGTGTCTTGCCTAACATTCATCAGAGTAAGTGGACTTTGCAGCCTGTACCGCAGACCATTGCTAACGTTGTTCTAGACCTTCTTCCTAAGAAGACTCCCAAGAGCGGAAAGAACCCGAGCCAGGAGCTGTAGGATGTTTTTCTTTGTCTGTTTTTGTTCGGCGTGGGTTGGTTCACTTTTGACGCGATAATGGGGTTCTGGACTGGGCACGTTTACGGCTCTTGCTTTTATTTCATGGTTGTACATTATGTCTACGGACATGGAATGATACTGGCAACTTACAGAGGGATTTTCATCAGCTTTCGGGTCTTGAAGGCATTAATGGTGAATAGTTCGCCTGGAATTTAACATCCTTCTGGAGACTACCTAAGTTTATTCGTAGATCATACAAGGGCTGGGGTAATCTTTGTTCCGCAAGTAGTAGTTAACATCATTGACATTGACGTCTCGAGACTGACCATTAGTGGAGGTGCACTTCTGAGATTCAAAATGTTTTTGATCGCTGCTGTGTCTGGCTATCGCTCTATTTACAACGATGGTACATTGTAAAACTGGTATATTGTAAAATCATGTTTTATGGTCTACTGACAAACCCAGCCCAATTCTCAATAGTTATCCTTATTACGCAGCTACACTCCTACTGGAGCCTCGATTCACGATAGCTCTTGTATCCATCAATGCGCCTCTGCACGTTGTTCCGGTGCATCTGTACTGTATGTGAGGAGCCCAGTTCGACATCAAGGTTTAGAAAAGGGGGGAGGGTTCGGGAGTTCTTCTGTTAACATACATGGCAGTCGACGAGCAGGGAGATTTCTCTCATATTTAGAACCTTCAAAGAGGTCAATAGACGCTTCAAAAGTAGTAGAGGGAAGGGAAAAAAAGAAGGACCCGTACCGCCAGGGGCTGTAGGTGCCCGGTAGGGATCGGGATGCTTCCAGGTCTCCAACAACTTTTCCGTTTCTCGAAACAGGACCTAACGCAAATACAGATCAACAAGAGGCAGGGGAAATAATAACTATAATTAAGTGTGATGTTTATATACCTTTTGCTGGCGAGGGTCGCGGACGTCTTTGTTTGCGTCGAACAGAGATCTGATATACACCGCCTGGCCACGCCAAATGTGCCTGTGGACAGCCCAATCAAGGGCAAGCTTCAGGGATCGTCGATACAAAGATCTGAGCAACCGATTAGATTAGATTATCATCTCGTTGCGTATATCCTCTTGGAGAGAAAACCAACGTACGCCACGGGGTTGACCGCCATGGTGGAGGCAAGGCTGGTTGGCTAAAGATGGCTCGGCTCCGTTCCCAGAAGTAACAAACACGGTAGGAACCTGGAAGACAGCGTGTGTGAACCGACGGAGTTATTAATCCCTATTAGGAACAGGGAGCCACTTGTTGTTGCTGTTTCAGCTGGCGTTCAAGTAGTGCTGGCGCGCGGTGCCATCGAGGAGTTGCGAGTGGAGGAGGACTAGTGCCAATCGGGCTTTTGTCGGTTCCCGTAGCCGTCCGGCTTCCCTTTGCGGCGTAATGTTGCGCCCAACCAGGGCTGTGTGATTTGCCGGGCGCAAGGAATTTCTGAGGGAAATCCCGGTTCACTCGGCCCGCGCCAGAGCTCTTCGCTCCGATTAATGCTTTCCAGCCTTGAGATCCTGCTACGAGTTCCGTCACCACTGTTCTTTCGTCACTTCGCGACAAGAGTTTGTCGTGCAAGGAACTGAGTCAATTCCTTCATTTCTTCTGCATTCCATTCTTCTCTTTGCATTGACGGGTTGCTGTCTGTCGTCTCTATTGCTGAAACCGCAAAACATGGCTTCTCGCTTACCTTTTTGCCGCCGGCCTGAGCAGCAGTTAATAACTGTTGCACGGGCGGCTCAGAGATCTCGCAGTCTGCAGCTGGGATCGCCGAGAAAGTTGTCGTCACTTGCTCTCCATAAGCGTGGCAGTCCATCCACCCGCCATGTTTCGAGTCCTCTCCGTGTTTCTGCACTGTCAGGGTGAGAGTTCACTCGCCTGCGGCTATATTGTGCTTATTTGCTGATCCTGTAGCGATAGTGTGCACGGTAACGTCCAGCCAAGCCTGATTTCGTTCGGAGGTTGCCAATTTAGAAGCTATGGTAACCAACCCTCGAGGGAGCGCCAGTCACCGAAGTTTGCTGATCATACAACAGCGGATACCATCGTTAAAGTCCCCGAAATGGCAGAGTCCATTACGGAAGGTACTCTGAAGCAATTTTCGAAACGTATGTCTCTCGCATGGCTATTCTCACTTGTATCCCACTTACAATGTTGCAGAGATCGGAGACTATGTCGAGCGGGATGAGGAGATTGCAACAATTGAGACAGATAAGGTGAGCATCAGTCTACGAGGACCTGATCGCAGGAGAAAAGAGCAAGTATTGATGTCGTTTCATGTTATTTTAGATTGACGTCTCCGTCAACGCTCCAGAGGCTGGTACGATCAAGGAATTTCTGGTTAACGAAGAAGATACCGTCACCGTCGGACAAGAACTCGTCAAGCTAGAGCTAGGTGGAGCGCCACCAGCAAAAGAGGAGGCTGGCCAAAAGGTCAAGGAACCGGCGCCTGTTGAAAAGCCACAGCCGTCTGAACCGGGGCAGCCAAAGGCTAAAGAACCACAGGCGGAGGCTCCCAAGCCTGCCCCAGAGCAGCCAAAGGCTCCCCAGAAGCAGCCGGAACAGCCTAAACCCCAGGCCGCCCCTAGTGGTCAGACCGTACTTGGAAGCCGTGAGGAGCGTAGGGTATGCGCCCTTTGATCTGCTTATCCTTCAGATTGTTCCCTTTTACGCTAATCCATCTTTTGTTTCAGGTGAAAATGAACCGTATGCGCTTGCGCATAGCAGAACGCCTCAAGCAGTCCCAGAATACAGCGGCTTCCCTTACGACCTTCAATGAAGTCGACATGTCGTCGCTCATGGAATTCCGAAAGCTCTACAAGGATGATGTGTTGAAGAAGACGGGCGTTAAACTCGGGTTCATGAGCGCCTTCTCTCGCGCTTGTGTTCTGGCTATGAAGGAGATCCCTGCTGTCAATGCGTCGATTGAGGGACCAAATGGTGGCGACACGATTGTGTACAGAGACTACGTGGACATCAGTGTGGCTGTTGCAACGGAAAAGGGTCTTGTCACGCCTGTGGTCCGTAACGCGGAGACAATGGATCTGGTTGGTATTGAAAAGGCCATTGCCGACCTCGGAAAGAAGGTAATGAATATCCCCGTCTGGTTCTACCTTCCATGGAGCTAATATCTTGGTACAGGCCCGTGACAACAAGTTGACGATCGAGGATATGGCCGGTGGTACATTTACTATTAGCAACGTATGTTAAACCCAGTCTCGCTATTACGCGTCGGGAATTGCTAAATTGCGTCGCAGGGTGGTGTTTTCGGATCCCTTATGGGTACTCCGATTATCAACCTTCCACAGACAGGTGAGCGCACTTATTCCATGTATAACAATTGAATCAATGTTTCTGACTCTGGTTAGCCGTTCTCGGTCTGCATGCTATCAAAGACAGGCCCGTTGCGGTCAACGGAAAAGTAGAGATTAGGCCCGTATGTTTTGCCCCACGCGTGTAAACCTTTTGTGAAGAGTCTACTCATGCTTGGGACAGATGATGTATCTTGCTCTGACGTATGACCACCGTCTTCTTGATGGAAGGGAGGCTGTTACTTTCCTTGTCAAGGTATGTTAATACATTGCATATTTTGGATGTTTGATACTGACTGTTTTTTTCTAGGTGAAGGAGTACATTGAAGACCCCCGACGCATGTTGTTGGGCTAGATGGCCTAACGTGTGTGCATGCGTGCTACATTGCCATAGCTTCATGGGCCTGACAAGCCATTTTCGGCAACCGTCAAGAGGCTAGCTTGTTGTAGATTATTGTCATTTCCCAATTTAATCATCGTTCCATCAAAACATTTATGTGTCTGAAAAGAGGGCTTTGGGTGTCCACCATTTGTAGAAAACGCGGCAAAAACTGGGGTCCTTGGGGGAGACGTTGCTATTACCTTTAGGTACAGTACTGGGTAGGTAGACACGTAACTGTTTTACCATTATTATTACCAATCAACGAGTTGTTTCTCTATAGTAGTTAGTATATCCGCATATTCAAAATTATATGCTAGCAGCTCAGCCTTCAGGGGGTAGCACTAAGTACTGCCATCAACATCAGTCCATATTATGTTTGGTGTCACGGGGTCCCTGCGGTATCATGAGATTATCAGAATTTTGATGCCTCTGGATGTTATTTCAAGACCTAGGATTTGCGGATTATTTTCTAGACCGTCTAGGCATATATATGTACAGTAGGTTGCCATATCTTTCGGCACCCCCTCCCCCCTGTCCAAGCTACCTTCATTGCCGCTCTTGCTATATCTTGATTTTGGCTGGCTTTGCCTAGGGTCTGTGACCTATCATAGTGTGAAGGTACCCTCCAGTGGCTTTGAAGTCATGTGGTTATAGAATAGCAATCCGCCAAGCCATTAAGTTGCAGGGGAGGGGTGACGAAGGATATGACACAGTACTGTAGCCTCATAATTCGGGCTAAGGAATATGGTACGAGCGGGAACTGGATCAACCAGAAACTGAGTGTGACATCTCATAAGGCAAGAAAATGACATCGGCGTCACAAACAGATAAATAAGACACATGTAGTTGATATGGCCGACTCTTGACATATCATACTTTATTAATGGAACATTCTGGTATATCACAGTAAATCGGTGGTGCCGAATTTTATAGGATGCTAGTTGTGGCTCAACCGATCGACTCACTTTTTTTTTTAGTTCACCCCTTGAGATTCCCAATAGGGGAGATCATGACAGCAGAAACGTGGAAGCTTGATAGCTGGATGTTTCTTAACATATTTGCAGCTAGAAGGTCGTACCGTGTCGAACATCTGACAATTAAGAGTGCATTGTAAACAAAGGTCAGGGCTGTCAAGTCCAGTAGCCAACGCGTTTCTTTAAATTCTCGGTTTCCGTACGGCTCAGTTCACCTAGTTGGCCCCTTTCAAGCTGAAGTAGCACAGGAACATCCAGTTTTTCAATGAGATGTGTCAGAAAATCAATTATCATTCCTTCAAATTGGAAAATTGGAAAGGCATTCGAAAGATTTTGAAGGTGAATGTTGTGAGAAACTCCGCTCTCCGGCCGTAGGCGATCCATGTACTCAGCTCGTTTTTTCCACCAAATTGATACATTGTCGATGGCATCTGCACAAGATGTAAAGTGGACTTCTGGGTCAGCGTGTGGGAGTGTGATCTGTCTCTTCGACGAATTGGTCTCTGGGATCGCATCATCAATACCCTTCGGACCCCAAGCAAAGGCTTCATTTATGATTTCTGGAGACAGGTTTCCAAAAATGTGATACTGCTCCAAGCAAGCCTGCATCATAAATTGAGCAGCAAGTTCCATTGACATTTCATCCGATAAGATCGGAGCGGCAATGGCGCACAGAGCCATGAACTCGGGAATGATATCTAGAAGGGATATAATTTTGTCGCGATCGCGGATCTGGTTCCCCGGCGGGATTTTCAGCTGTAAGAGCATCGTATGATAGTTTTCTGCGAGAACTGAATGATCCACCTGCAGCGCCTGGAAACTAGTCCATGAATTATCTTCAAATAGTTTCTTGTCTTCGTTGTTAGTCATCCATTCCATCGCATTTTGTCTGTTCTTTTCCCGCCAGAGGTTTAGCTCAGCTACATCTCTGCTCCATACTAAATCGAAATGTCGATGAAAGAATAGACTGGCAAATGTGATAAGCTGTAGCTTTGCCTCTAAGTCTCTTGTGATGAGATTTTTAGAGTGATGTGCTGATGAAATGGATTTGAAGGCTGCACCAATTATGTTAGCTGGCTTCTGAGGCTTGCTCTTAAAGAAAACTCAGAGGGACTATGATACTTACTATCAAACAACAAAAAAAGGCCTTCAACATCCCAAGACTGTGCCTGGCCATGTCTCTCTGCTATGCGAGCTTTCAACGTTGCATTGACGGCAGTGCAAACAAGGTAGTCTAAGATCATGATGTCAACTTCAAATTGAGTGTCTGGATTGGCACGACTATCTGTCTCCATCATGAGGCTAGTGTGGTTGCCGGGAGACTTGACCGAGAGTGTGTAGTTGTACAAACCATATGGATGGTGGCTTGCAATTTGCAAAATGCGGTGGTTCTAATCGGCAGGGTCTAAGCAGTGCCTTGCTAACTCAAGTTGGGATGAGGGAACAGTCCCCGTGCCGAGTGGACCTCACCAACATGCCTACTGCTAAGGCACCCAAATGGTCACTAGTCACTGGGGCGGTAATAATTGAGTTCGCCCATGGGCGCTTTTCTCCACAGTTCGTACATTACTGTTACGGTCGGAGCCGGAAATCCGAGCCTGGTCACTGTTCAGTATGTGCGGAGTACTCCATGAGTCCATAGTCGACCTCTGGCAGGATATCAGGTCAGACTGAACTACCTGGTTTACTGTACTGTATATACCTCATACATATAACCTCACTCACTATACCCCGTAAAGGACAACAGACATGGAAAAGATGTGCTCATATGTGCCTCCCACAATGGGTATCATCGTTTATCCATCTGGGATGAATTTGCTATACAAACCATGTTGTTGCAAGGACCTCCAGGGTCTTAAATTGAGCTCAAGACACCTGAATTCTATCACCAGACATGAAGATGAGAACTATGCTAAGCCTACTTCTAGGGTTGTTGCTGTCCCTTTCCGTATAGGATTCTCACGGTCCTACACGACCTCCTGGCCATGGTAATCTCGGGTATAAGCGCATCAAATTTCAATGTCTTCTTACGTTCTCTGTGCCCCAAACGTAGGATGACTCGGGGAGCGGTGAACTTTCTGACATCTACCTACAACAAGTCACCTATCAGGTCTGCAATGATGTTCTTGCGCGCCAACATGCGGACCCATAATTGCACCGCAGGGCCGTAATCATGCCTTCTGCCTGCAGCATAGTCATCATCCGCTCGATGAAATTGCAGTTCTTCTGCGATCGATTCTCTTATTTTCCGTTGGCAAGTGACGAGTTTCTGGCGGTGTGCAGTCAACTCGTTTAATGTGCATGTTCGGTACTCCTCCCACTCGTTATCGGGTATTGTAGCTCGATCAATATCATCCTGAGTCAGACCTAGAGAATCGTCGGGCCCAAGAATGACATGTTCGAGAGCATCTGTATCAACTGGAGTATCTGAACCGACCTTTTCGATGCCACCCAGACGTTCGTTTACCTTTCCAAGAGATTTCACGTTGAGTGCCAGTTCCTTTCTGAAATCAAGAATAGGGTCTCTGACAAGACCTAGAATGGAGAATTCAATCTGATCCTCCTCGTATTCTGCCATTCTGGAAAGAATATCTGGCTTTACTAGATCCAACCAATTGTCTACGGAACATTGTCCTTTAGTAAAAATCAGTAACAAGTCAGAAACAGGCTAGCAAGGGGCCTTACCGAGTCCTTGGGGCTGACGTTCCAAGCCATCAAATTTCCAGACTCTCCCCATGGCTGGAACGAATGCAATGAAATGGAAGCCAGCTTCTGTGTCGTTGTAATCTTGACTCTTCTTGGCTAATCTCGACCTTTTAGACGTCGCCTCGTTTTTGAGCTGCAGGTCTGAATTGAGCATATCCATTTTACTGCGTAGACGTCAGTTATGTTGCAGAACAGAGGGCGAAAAAAATACCGTGCAAATGAATTGTGGATTCGTTTTACAAACTCGAAGTTGTTGATGGCGTCTCCTCGCAATGCTGGTGTGAACGGTATCGTGAAATCTTTGAAGCGTTGGAGGTTCTCGCCAAGATCAATTCCTTCTATATTATTAACAATGTTCAGCAGCGCGACACTGGCGCAGGCATTATTGGCTGTCTATACAGATCTGTCAGTTCACGGGATCACGAGAGAGCGGGGAAGACAGACTTGATTTGCGAACCAGAGCCCCTCAGGACAGCTCGCTTCTTGCTTATCGGGATCATCCTCTCGCCAGCGAAATAGGAATATCAAGCCATAGACAGGCTTACTGTTTGTAAAGCAGAGAAACTAGTCAGAACTCAGGCCAATGGAAAGGGGTACAGCCAACATACTGTAGGAATGCCATCATTTCTTCATCCAAGGACACCACTTCTTGAACTTTCACGCCCTTGACACCAAACTCGCGCAGCATAACATTGAACAGGGCCTCGTTGCAATGGTGAGCTTAATATCCTCTCATTGAAGCATAAGTCGCCTTAGAATCAGCTTCCTTACCGGTTCCGATTCGATTTCACAGAAGCCATTCCATTTGTCTCTATCGGATCTCGTGGCTGGCACCAGTGGATTGTTAGGGAATATCTTTCCATTTTTGTCGTCTGTATCTGTTATTTCAGAGCGACTGTCCAGACGCCTTCTTTTCGCACGTTGCGCCATGCTGATGAAGCTATCGCCGCCCAGGGACGTACTGGACAGTCCAAGTTAAAACCGGGTATGCGCTAATACACTCTTCCTGTGCTTATAGAAGTTGCATTGACGGCAATTTTTGAAACAGCACAAGCCTAAAAAAAATCGGCTTTCAGTCAGGATGGTAGTGTTCGAAGGTCGGTGCTTCCGTCAGGAGCTAGTTCGCTGAATGGTCCTCAAGCCTTTTTTGTCACACCACATCAATAGAAATTATTCACTTTGCGGTAAGACCCACTACCACGGTAGGGGAGCTTAGTTTCTCCCAAGCAAGCTTCTCCAGAAGCGCATAGCGAGCCTGCAGTGCTATGTTTTAAGTGACTTTTTGTCGGTTTGATTATTTATGTTACTACCTAAGTAGCGAGGGCATCTCAATTGCTGCACTTAGCGCGGACCCGTTCTGCGGAGTAGCAGAAAAAGCCAAGCTGCATGATTGGCGAAAGTTCGTGTTAGACGCGGATCGGATCCACGCTCTTCATCCGCGACACGTCTTAGAAGTTACAATAGCTTTTGACAACATAAATTTGTTGATAATTCTTCTTATCTGGCCCTTTGGCATCTTGCCATTATCGCTGAAACGTATCCTAACGGCTGAGCGCAGAAGCTCTGCTGTTCTTTGTCCCCCCCTTCCAATTCATTCTCATTCATCGAGAGACCGTGGTATGTCGGTGTAGAAGAACGAGCCGCACAAATTCTCAAGGAAAGGGCCTCTCTTGACATCTGACAAGCTCAGTCATCGTCAGTTTTCTTTTCGAATATTTGCGCCCGGCCTTTATATTTGTGGCCACAGCATGAGATGAGCGGCACTCCTCGACTTCGGTCTGCCTTCCCTCAGACTCCCCAGAAAAATCAGAAAACCAGAGAGCAGAATGATACCCCCATAAGGGTCAAGCCGGAAACGTTCAAAGAGGTGAAATCGCCTCAGAGCCGCCCAAAGGCCGCGGGAGCTCCGCTGATCCCTGTCGAAGTCATTGACGCCCCATCGCAGAGGCTCTATGTGGTGGCCTTCTATCTCGCACTCAACGCTTGGCGTATATTTCAGTCCTGGGCAGCATCCGATGAGTTGGACTCAACATGGTTATTTTTGAAGTGGGTTGTGATCGATGGTGTCTTTCTTTTTGGACTCCAGGCATTGAGGATACCATGGCTGGAATGGGCCTTCCCGACGACTCTGGCCGTGTTCTTGCTCCACGTTGTTGCCAACGTGTTTCTGATGTTTCGCATACCAGTGCGTGCCATTCTCCTTTATTCCCTTATGGCTGGACTGTGACCCTTTGCTAACACCGAACAGCTTCCGGTAGGAACATGGATTGGTGGTTTGATCAAGATAGCATATGACAGGGAACTCGCTATATCGGAACGTAGGGTCAAGCCTGCAGACATTCTTCACAATTCTTCTCTGATATTGGGGAAGCAGATTATCCATATTTTACCAGAAGGGTGAGTGGACTAGAGGGATCAGGTTACTTCAATTGCTGACTATGCTAGATCTGCAACGTTGAACCCAGATCGACTTCCATTTTGTATAGATTCTCAGAAACCCACGGTCGCATTGCCGATCCGTGTCAACCAAACAAACCCTATTTTGATAGAGCTTCTACGTTACGATCTGAGCGGTGGTCAGAATGAGACCATCACAATATCATCAAAGCAAGCAAAACAGTTGAAACGTCAAGCAGACAAGAGACATCATAGCTCAGATGCTGCGACCCATCGTGATCTACTTTTCCCCGTCCGGAAGACTGGTATCTATCGGCTCCAAAGGGTGGTGGACGAGTCGAAGCTCGAAGTGCGGATGCGGCCGTCAGATACTCTCATTGTATCCTGCCCGAAAGCTGTGATCAAAAATTCCGATTCCCATAAATGCAAAGGAGAACTGTCGGACCTCACCTTGGAAGTCGAGGGGACGCCTCCTTTGAAGATAAAATACAGCCGCAAAGTGAATCAGCTTGACCGTGGGTTTTCTTTCCAGAATATTCAACCAGAGAACTTGCGTTCTCCCTTATTAAACCAGAAATATAACGGTCTTCTGGTGAACCGAGACGCAATAGACGTCACCTGGGCACAGAGCCAGAAGATTGAAGTGCCGTTGAACGAATCTTTGAACACCGGCGGAGATTGGCTTTATGCAATCGAAGAGGTCCATGATGCCTGTGGAAACATCGCGAATTACTCGAATCTAGACGAAATAGATCGTCCTTTGACAAAATCGCCATTGCCGCAATGGCACCAGTTCTCCGTTCACGAACGGCCGCGCTCCTCACTCACTGGGTGCAATGCCCAGCATTTCTTGGAAGTTGCGAAAGACGATACCATAGAACTTCCTATACGTTTTCACCCGGCTGGACAGTCATATGACGGTGACGGGCCTTTCACGATAACGTATTCGTTCACTGGTCAAGACGCAGATATCGGTGATCAGGCCCCTTCCAAAGTTCGGCAGGTCTCACTCAAGACTTTGGACCACAGACCTCGAATCAAGGAGCCAGGATGGTATACTCTCGATGCGGTATCCAGTCAATTTTGCTCAGGGGAGATTTTGGAGCCCTCTTCCTGTTTCCTACACAACCCCCCCGAGCCTGAAATGACGGTCAGATACGAGAAGATCTTTGATAAATGCGCGAATAACTCCGTTGGCCTTCTTGTTGATCTGGATCTAATTGGCTCACCACCGTTCCGTATCCGATATAATATTGAGCATTCGAAGGGCGTTGAGACTCGCTCCCAAACCATCGAAGGATTACGTGGCCAGCTTGACTTCACTCCATCTGAAGCTGGTTATTATCGGTACCGCTTCTTGGACATAGCTGACAGTATATACGAGCCTCGGTCTTTGAAAGACAAGGTTCCCATCCTGGAACAGGATGTGAAACCTCCAGCGTCTGCCCAAATTCTTGGAGCCCAGGAAGTACGCAAAGCTTGTTTTGGTGAGCCAATCTCTGTAGACGTCTCCTTTGTCGGAGAAGCACCTTGGACTTTGCAATACGAACTTGTTCACAACGGCAAAAAGTCCAAGCATGCGCTCGAAAGCGAGAGTGAAATGGCTACCATTGTGACCGAAAGATTCTTTAGCGGAGGAGAATACACTCTTGCATTGACAAATGTGAAAGACAAGTCGAACTGCAAGCGAATCCTCAAGGAAAGCCTCAAAATAGAGGTTCGGTCAAAGAAGCCACATGTTTCCTTCGGTCAGATTGACAAGAAGAGGAGCATTCTTGCGTTAGAGGATTCCAAAATTGAACTTCCTCTCAGATTAAGTGGCGAGGCACCGTGGACGGTAAAATACAAAAATATCGACACCAGCCCGTCACCCATTATTGAAAAGATGTTGTGGGAGGAAAATAGCGTGGTAGGAGTTGAGCAACAGGGTCGGTATGAGCTGATTGAGGTAGTCGATGCTACTTGTCCCGGTTCAGTCGATGAATCAGCCAAGCAATTTGAAGTGTCTTGGATTTCACGCCCCAAAATCACTGCCGTGGATGGATCTCCGGTCGAGGGAACCGGCCTAATTGCGAAACGTGAGGTGTGCGAGGGCGACGATGATAGTCTAGAGCTCAAATTCTCTGGAACACCCCCGTACAGCGTCAAATATGAGCAACAGCGGAAGAGTGAAACTGGGCTATCTTCTGTCAAGGTCCAAAATCTTAAGACTGCGCTCAATTTGGCGTCGGTGGAGATGGACACTTCTGAAGCCGGTCATTACACATATAAATTCACGGAGCTCAGCGATAGTCTTTACGATCACGATCCACGGAGATATAGCCCGCTCATTGTCACGCAGCAAGTCAATCCCCTTCCGTCTGCTCGGTTTGATTCTCCAGGCCATATCTATGGCTTCTGCAAGGAAGAGATCAACGGTGATGAATTCATACCAATAACTCTTGAGGGAGTCCCTCCATTTTCGTTGGAGATAGCTATAAAACATCACTCGAGTTCCAAACCAGAAACGGTCATCATACCTAATATCGGTTCCAATCAGCATAATCTTCCGATTCCGCGTCGTCATCTCGATTTGGGTCAGCACGTTATCAGCATCCACAAAGTCCGGGATGCGCGTGGATGCCAGCGGATCACCGAATATGATGCCTCCTCAGTTAGGGTCGCTGTATCCGACGTTCCTACGATCATACCACTTGAATCTCAGGTCGATTACTGTGTTGGAGAACGAATATCCTTCTCGCTCTCCGGACACGCTCCGTTTGAAGTCTTCTATACATTTGATGGTGTCCAGAGAAAGGCCACTTCCCAGACGACGAACTTCCGACGAATTGCGGAGAAGCCTGGCGAATTTACTATAACCGCTGTGAGCGATGGAGCTAGCGGAAAGTGCAAAGCTCACAAAAACATCACAAAGGTCATTCATGAGATGCCAAGTGTTAAGATTAGCCAAGGCCAAGTTTCAGTCGTTGATATCCACGAAGGGGGAGAAGCTGAGATCAACTTCGAGTTTTGGGGAACGCCACCATTCGAGTTTACGTGAGTTCCATTTTGTTCTTTTATTTTTCTCGAGGAGACGTTGCTGTATTCTTCGTCGTATATATTTATGCTAACTTGCTCTTAAGGTACACCCGAAGCTCCAATGCTCGAAAAGGAGAGAGGTCTGAAATACTCGATATCAAGCATGACATATCTTACGAGCACAAGAAGACCATCAGAGCTTCTGACGAAGGGACGTATGAAGTTGTCGCAATCAAAGACAAGTTCTGCTCGTTTTCTACGCAGAAGCCGGTAGGAAAAACTGGTAGGGCCGGTAAAACGTCGCAAAATTAGGGAAGGTGGAAGTTACGTGTAGAATACGCTTCAATGTACGACATTTTGAGATTAGCATAGCTAAGGCGTTAGATGAGTGGTCATTATATCCAAGTGAACTTATTATATACCGCTGCCACCATGATTATGAACCCGGACGCTCTCAACCATTGCACCTCCTAGCCTGGCAATCTCGTTTAAGATGGCGAGATTATTAATCGTCACATCATCTCGGGAACCTTTCGATTCGATGGCAGGTCCTGGGGAGGTCGAGTAGGCCATTTTCAGGTTCCAGCGTTTAGGCGTTACCATCTGCGGGTTCCAAAGGCCTGCAACCACGTTACAGTGCTCGTCCCCGTGGAAAAGCAGCATGCTGTGGCCGTAGGACGCCTGCAGCTCTTGAACAAACGATCTGATAGCTGTAGACGCTGCAAGTCTGTCTTTGACATTTCCATCGTGTAAGTTTTTGAACCTTGACACGGCAGTGGACTGTCGGCTTGCCATGTGTTTCGGACTGAGATGGATGAGGAAATCGTAGGGTGCGAGCGATGAGCGGAAGATATCAGTCGCGTCAAGATCAGCTCCTTTCTCCCTCAGCAATTTCACCGCTACCTTTGCCAGATTGGATATCCGAGCCGCGACAACCTTCGGCGGCATCTCATACTGCGTCCAGGTCACTCCATCTTGGTCAATATTTGAGGCTGCAAATAAGGCCACTGTGTTCATTGCCGGGTCAATACTTCGCCAGGCCGCAAACCGAGTTTTGATCCCTTCAAGCTCCTCTGGAGTCAATCCTCCACCGAAATCCACGATCAGCGGTTCCTGCTGCCAGTCCCATCGGGAAAGGAAGTGAAGGGTCCGCAGAAAACCGGCCATGACACTTGAAGGTGGTTCCCAGGGATACGGGTGGACGAAAGCTCGTGTGGTGAGTAGCTCGACAAATTCTTCATTTATATAAGGGGCAAAAAGGTGAGAGTTGAACCAATGTTTCATGAGGCGTATAGTAGGCGACAGCAGAGGAAAACGGGTGCAGAGTGTACGGATTGCTTGCGTGAAGCGAGGGCCTTGAACGAAAAGCCGTTTGTACACAGCCAGCGCATACGCGATCTCTTCCCTGGCACGAGCACCAAGCTCCTTATTCTTCAACTGACGTTCAAGCAAAGTTTGCTCCCGGTCGTGATGGATCCTGAGGCGGAAAACAACCTGAGACGTGTGAACAATGTCAAGGAAAGCATTATTGAGAATCCTGCTCGATTCATTTTCCAAGCCCACTCGACATGAGGAAACTTCACCGGAAGATTCCAGCATATCCCCTATCTTGACAAGAAACGCCATCTTCGTTGTCTGTATAGCAGCGATATCATCCGGCCATCGTGCAGAACTCTCAAACTGAAGAACGACATCGACCGGCTCATTTGGAATTCGGCCTTCAAGTCGACCTGGAAGTGCTGTGTATCGAAGAAATGGACTGGCCGGGGAAAGTTGTCTTACAGTAAGAGGAACTCCTTCCATTTCCTGGAAGGATCGTTCAAGAGACTGGAAAGCGTCGGTGATAAGCTGGAATTCTCCATTGGGGTGCGACAAAGCATAAGTCCAATTACACAGTGTTTGGTCATACTCGTCACCGATAGACCTGACAGCGTTTTCGGGAATTTTGAAATGACGGCTCAGTATGTAGGTCACTATCTGCCGCACAACTGACGGTGCAGTTTGCTGATCAGACCATACTAAGCTCTCAAGGATGCTCCCATCTTTAAAACGCCGTAACTCGGCCTTCTCGCCCCAGAAGGCCCGAAAAGATGCAGCCTCCTCCTTCTGTTCGGCAGACGGCCCGTGGTCAACAACACGCCCAGCATTCTCAGCGTCTAGGAGAAGCCCCACGATGATATCTTTGTCGATCTTCTCCGTCGGAGGGCGTGATTTGACTGACCATGGTTCGACAGACGGACCCGAGAGAAAGATAAGTCTGACCCTGTTTCCAAGTGCTCTTGAGAGAACATGATAAACAGCAGATCGATAGCGGAGAGTTCGGAGCACACCCCGAGCGTGCGGTGGAGAGGTAAGATAGAGGAGCCGATCGAATCTTAGCATAGGATCGTTCACTTTAACGATGAAGACTTTGTCGAAGTTATCGTAGCGCGACTCGTTTAACATCTTCAGAGTTACGGCGGCTTCATGGCGGAGAAGACTGTAAGACCATGGCGTCATCTTATAGAGGATATTTAATCCTCTCTTTCCATCATAAATCACTGGCCCGCCAGGGGGAAATGAGAGGCCGCTGGCAGAAAATACCAACGGTTTTGTTAGATCCCTTCCAGAGAGAAATTGCATGGTCGCTTTGAAGATCTGGTAGCTGCTGTAAGACGGCAGTAAAATAGGTTTTCCATTTGGCCCACCACCCTCAAATAGAAGGGCCATGAGAATAGCCCATTCAAAGCTGCCGAACCCCCCCGCCTGGAACGAAGTCCCAAATCCTCGTTGCCGGAGCCATGTCCGCCCAAGGATACAAGCATCCCTAAATGAGTCACATTTCTGGATAACTGAATAGAGATACTTATGGTATAGTGATACCGTGGCTTCAGATCGGAGAGTGGCATTGTAAAATGGTGTCGGTTCTTCAGCAACGTCTCCCCACTCACCGACAATACCTTGCCGTATGTTGTTCTTTATCGGCAACGTTTTCGCTGTCGGAAAGATAGTATGATCAACCGCGGTGATGATACGGATCCGCGGCCTGGAGCGCCCCAGATCACTATTCCCATTATCATCACTGGGCTCTAACACAATTAAGGGCCGTAGACTGTCCCCATCCTGGAGATCAAATTTCATTCCCAACTTTAGGTCCTTCGTGTCTTTTATTCCCGCCGCAATACAAGCAATGTAGAAAGCTCTTTTGTGAAAGTATCTGTAGTTCACATAGTCTTTTTCTTGGAAGAGGGAAGCCGGCATTGTGACTGCTAGATCAATTGTATAAGGGTCTGCTGTTCTCATCCCAGTTCTAAGGGCAAAGCTTCCCACGACATTGATGCTTGTCGGCTTGGCATATGCCATAGCATATTTTGTATCTTTCCCCGGACGCGGTTCTGGAAAGGGTACAACAATACCATGCGAATCCCGCATTTCCTTCTCTGCTTCCAGAGCAGACTTCGGCGGCCGATCGGGGATGCATTCAATAATATTCTTCAGCTTGTGCAGAGTCTCGTTCACTCGAGCCACTTGCTTATCATAGTTCGGTCTCAATTCAGTGAGCAGCTCATCCGTCTGTAGTTTGAAGAAACTCGACTTGTACAGTCCGCTGGCGAGAGCAAGCTCGGCAGACCTGTCAGTCCTTGTGCGCTCAGTCGTATCATTCATCGACACTACCCGATGCACGCCACCTGCTTTCGCATTGTGAAAACCGTTCATTCCATTCGGGCCCGTGTCGACATGTTCGGTATGGTCATTCTCCGAAGGACTAAGTTTCCTTTTTTTCGCAGTGTGAGACGACATTGTCAGATGGATGGTTGAGAAAAACCGGGGACTGTGACTTAAAGAGACGCCAAGAAAAGATGTCCAGGTGGAACGATGTGGTGATGTCGAGGGAAAAAATAATAAAGAGTATCTGATTCTGCGGTGATCACGGCTCTGAAGAATCGGGAAAAATTTCGGTCACGCCGATCTCCGACTAGAGGGGAAGCGTACTTTACAGTTACGGGGCTTCCCCGTACGACATAGGTCACGTGGCGAGTCAAGCGCGGCGTCCAGACAATTATTCTAGAATCCTTAGTGGTCTATATATGCTGCCTCATGCATATGTTCTTTGGGATCCAGAAAAAGTTCACCTTGGAATGTCGCTTTGGAATGCGTATTTATCTACAGTGGTAATGTAATCCACGGTCGAGCGGTCCGTACGACCGAGCGGTCCATTTTTCATGCAACCACGAAAAATTTGAAGCTTTTCAACCACGGAAATAAAATTCAATCAGCCTAACTAATAGTGAAATATAAAGCTATTTACTAGGGCAGCTCCTTATAGTATATCCAACTATCCCACAGCCACTGCAGCACGTCATCAAGGCATAGGTGTAGGTTCATCAGGCTGCTCATTAAACTGTGTATCAAGCTGCTGAACAAGATTTTGGCCTTCCTGTACAGACAATAGAGTATTATTTCCTATAGCAGCTCGCCTTCTTGCTTTTTTTTTATTTTTTACTCATTTTCTGCATGTAGAGTCTTGATTTCATCCTGAAGAAGATTCATATTCATAGCCATTTGAGCAGCCTTCTCTAGATAATGAATGAGATATTGGACTGCTAGATAGCTTTCTTATACCAAGACTTTTCTGCAAGCTGCGAACTTTGTGATCCAATTGATGAGTATTCTAAGGTGTTTGAAAAGCAGAAGATATTAAGCCTTCAGCTAGTAGTGGTGGTGTCAGTGTCTGAAGTTGAAATGTAATTTTTGTAAGAACCCATTCTTGATCAAGCAGTTTAAGGCCTGCTCCTGCAAAACCACTGCATATATTAGCTGAATTAAACACTTCAGTGCGTGCAGGTGGATATAGAGATAGAAAGTCTTCTTTATCAATATGATTGTCGCCAGTGTAACGGCGGGCCTAAGACTTCTTAGGCGGAGGCTCGTTGGGTTTATCTCAAGGACAGAAAGCAAGAGAAAGAGATAGATGAATAGGCCGTTACTAGCAATGTTGCTATCAAGATTGCTATTTGAGTTGACCACGGGGTTCTAATCCCGATGGTTAAGGAGCGTCTTATATACATGCTGAGTTCTGCCCGGAAATACCTATCCAATGGATCATGACTATGGATCATGAGAATGGATCATGGAGGTGGATCGTAGACGATCCAGTATGGTCACATGACTTCCCCTCGTCAGCCTTGTCAGTGATCTCTAGGCTGTGCCGTAACAGAAGCTTTCTGTAGTATCTGTACACACATTTAAGCAGGCCAAAAACACCAACATCAAGAGGTTGCAGGAGGTGAGAGGCATATACAGGCATGCAGAGACAGATAATTGAATTCTGCTTGCAGAAACTATCAAATTCAGCAGTTAGATGGCTACTATGGCCATCAAGAATAAGCAACCGCTTGTCACGGAGTGGCTCCTAGGGAGCATTCTAGGAGCCAAACCGCTGCGCTACCGGCAAAAGACTAGGATACGAAGCCAACGGCTTCGTATTGCTCTCGCTTATATAGCTTCTTGCCACACCGTCACATCACCCCCGCCTTACCCAGGTGCTGCCCCCAGCACCTCCAGGTCTTGGCAGCCAGGCATGTCCATAGGCGCCTCGGGAAGCCACATAAGCTAGCCCCCAGGGATCACAAAGGCACCCCGTCAGCCGCAAGGTCTAGCTGGCATCTGTCAATCCCTGAAAAGGGTGAGGTGCACTTATGCTCAGTCCGATTCGAACCCCCGACCGGTTGGCTTCGTATCATGTCACGGAGTGGCTCCTAGGGAGCATTCACAACCAGCGAAGGCCTATTTCATCTGTTGTCCAGCCATTCTTGCTAGTTGCAATCCACCAGTCTTTGGAAAGTGCAGATTCTTGATCCCAGGCGGCCTGTTGATTTGTTGCCTTGAGTATAATCACTGATGGTATATGCACTCCTTTTGAGCTCACAGTTTCAATGATAGTAACCCATTCACAGTTTCCCTGGATAACTCTTCTAGGTGTCTCACTGTGTTCTACTGCAGTAATAATGTTAGAAGTAGAGCAGAGGCCCATTGCAAAGCCAGTTTCATCAAAATTCCAGATATCATCTTCATGTATGCCATGTTCCTGAATAGCTGCATATACAGTGTGAAACTATGGTATTATAACTTTTGGATCCTCCTGCCTAGCACATTGATATGTAATTTGACAATTATATCATATACATAGCTGACAATGACATTTGACAAAACTATAGGCCCAATTGATACCAAGAACTGCAGTAGATGTTTGAAGTCGCTTGTGGAGTAGTATCTGCGCCATTCCACACAGAAACTCTGGTCTAATTGGAAATCCTTGTTTATCTGCTTCTAGCAATTGTTTCAGAAGAACTTCTTCTTCAATAGCTTGCAATTTATGGCTGTTGGTGCATGTTTCTGATTGTGGACAGATTCCTTTGAGTTGTCTAAGAAGAGTTGTTTTGGGTACTCCAAATATCTCAGCAGCTCTTGTTTTTGATCGAACTTTTTTATCTTTAGAGGCAGATATAGCCATTTGAAGTCAATTCTCCTGAGAAATAGGCATTTTGTATGGTAGTGTTGAAAAGAGACGCGTAGAAAGATGAATATATTAAATAAATGGGGTGCGCGGAGAAAATGGACCGCTCGGTCATACGGACTGCTCGACCGTGGATTACGTTAGTTTTGGATCGACTCTTTGTTGACCCCTAAAAGGACTGTATATTGTATCTTCTCCAACATCGTACATAAAAAAAAGTCGGTTCCCGCAGCCATCCACATCTTACCGAGGTGTGTGGCCTAAACCATGTTGAGCAGCACAGCCAAAGTCCGAAGGCCGAAGTACGGAGTCCTGCGTACTGATACGCCGTACCGCTTTCCGCTTGCTCGCTGACTCTACCCTCCTCAATCCACCCTTCTATACCTCACAGGTCTGATATCGGTTTGTTCGTGCCAGCCAGCTGCGCTGCTTCTGTGGCTTCAGTCTCCTTGCTTTTTGCGGGGATTGATCTTCGTTGCCAGGATGCTCCAAGTTCTCGGAGGGCCCCTCCCTCCGAACACGGCCCATGTATGTTCCAATTTCCGTATTCTTATGCCCCCCTCTGGCTTGCCATTGCTCGTGATTCATACAAGCCTCCTCCCTCTTGACGTGAAGGCTAGGGTAACATGTCTATCTCTGCTTTGCGCTATGTGCGAAAGAAGCCAAGTCATGTTCTGAGTGCTGATTTTCTCTAAAAGGCAGTCAGTGTGTCTCTGCCGACATGGAGGGCCAACGTCGGATACGAGGAGGGCGAAGAATGGGTGGTGAGCAAAATGCAGTGCGGGTACCCAAGATTCTTCGTGCATCCTAGTATCCAGGACCTTGCCCGCGAGATCGTACGTCGCTACGGTGATCCCGATGGCGAGTCTGCAACACTCTTTCCCTCTCCAAAGACTGCCCTGGTCTGCCATTCCTTTCTTGTCTCCAAGGTTTCCCCTGAAGATACCGACAAAGTCCGCGTTGTGAATTTCGTTCCGTCGCCTCGGGCCGCAGCTGCGACAGCAGATACTGACGGTAGCTCTAATATCACGTCACGATTGTCCTGTGTTTTGTACCCTCGAAAGTACGCACCCATTGCCAAGCAAGTCTGGCAGCACACCGGTGATGGCATCTCTAGTCGTCGCAGCGAGTTTTGTCTCAAGGCACTGGAAGATGGATACCTCGTCGAGGACAAGAAATCTAGCCCGGCAGACGTAAAGTCCCAGCGGCTTTGCAAGGGTCCGAGAAGGTACCAGAGAACCGGCTCGCTAAATGGGACGCTCAAAGAAGCCTTGCCTTCTACTGTTAAAGATACCGATCCATCCCCAGCAAGCAAAGATGCGCCAGACAAGGGGGAGTTTGCCCAGTTCATCGAAGAACGCTTCGGACGTAACCTGAGTACTTCATTAGCAGACAGAGCTAAATTGGCAGTCAGGAGGCGGATCGCTGGTTCACTGACTGCGGACGTCGACCTGAGCGAGGCCCTGGAGACGACGTCGTCTGATGGGAGGATTGCAGGCCTGACGGAAGACGATGTGTTTCTCTTTCCCACTGGCATGAGTTCCATTTTCAATATCCATCAAATCCTGTTACATGCTAGGGGCCCCATGAAAAGTATATGTTTTGGATTCCCTTACATCGACACATTGAAGATCCTAGAAAAGTGGGGACCTGGCTGCTTGTTCTACGGGCATGCTTCCTCTGAGGATTTGGATGACCTAGAGCGACGCTTGAGCAGCGGCGAGAAGTTTCTTGCGTTGTTTACCGAGTTCCCAGGGAATCCCTTGCTTAAGTCGCCGGATCTCAAACGCATACGCGCACTTGCGAATAAATATGGGTTTGCAGTGGTGGTGGATGAAACTGTTGGGAATTTCCTCAATGTCAACGTACTACCTTACGCAGATGTTGTTGTCAGCAGCTTGACCAAGATCTTCAGCGGGGACAGTAATGTTATGGGAGGGAGTGCAGTCATCAATCCTCACGGGCATTACTACCGGGATTTGAAGAGATGCCTTGCTTCGGAATATGAAGATAACCTCTGGGCCGAAGATGCCGTCTTCCTTGAGAGGAATAGCCGTGATTTTGTTTCGAGAATTGAGAGAATAAATGCAACCACTGAAGCTGTTACTGCAATTTTGAAAGCGTCTCCGCTTGGTAAGTCAGCCGCGTTACATTTGTAAATGCTAAGTTGTGCTGATCGAAACTACAGTCAGAGAAGTTTACTATCCCAAGTATAGCCCCACGAGATCATTCTACGAAGATTGTCGAAATCCCAGCGGCGGATATGGTGGTCTGTTTTCTGTCACCTTCCATTCAACCGCCGAAGCTGTCGCTTTCTTTGATATCCTGGAAGTTATGAAAGGGCCAAGTCTTGGGACAAATTTCACGCTCAGGTCAGTGGCTGCCATTGCTTGTTCGTGTGATACGTTTTTCGCTAACGACTTGTTTTAGTTCCCCCTATACACTTCTGGCGCACTATAAAGAATTGGAATGGGTAAGTTGATCTCATGCTAACGCCTTCGTGCCCCTTGACGCTGATGGCAACATTTAGGCGAGGTCTTTCGGAGTGGATTCGGACCTGGTGAGAATTAGTGTCGGACTCGAAGATTCGCCAGATCTCTGCGCTAGAATCCAGCGAGCTCTGGATGCAGTGCAGAACGTAAGACTGCAAACTTAGCCATTTTACGAACGTTGTAAGTGGCGAGCGGGCCTTTTTTTGTTTATATAATCGGTGCTAGTCATCGCTAGAATATTAAGTGATAACCCGTGGCTTCATGCTGTGGAGAAATCCACAAAGTCACGTATGTGATCCTAGCCTTGTGGCTTGATCTATTGTCCCTAGTGTGTACGGATATATCACCTAAGATGTAGCCAACCGTTTAGTTTACGGGATTCTGGACGTGTCTGACATTTGGAGAACGCTACTAAGACTGAAACCGCGAGATTCCTCGAAAAATAACCATCTCCGTCCGTTGATTCCACCAGAGCATTCAGTAAGAGAGTATCCCGATACGATGAATTAATGCAACTCATACATACATTGTTGGAACAGACCCGGCTCAAAAGTGGCATGACTGGAAGAACCAATACTGTTCAAAGAAATTATGACCAACATAAGACCCCCTGGCATCAACCCTGTCGCTCCAGCGAAGAACGCCAATCAAAGAGATGTAGCGAGTATATTATAACCAGAGAAAAAAAATCATGAGCAAAATGTGAGAATCTACTTGATGGGACGATCGTAGGTCCCATCGTCATTGCCTACGGCGCTCAAAGGCAGGCTCCTTATACCGCCAAGATCACCGCTTCCTGTCCGCCTCAACGCCTGTCGCATAGTCTCAACGTTGAGCTCTCCGCTAAAGTTACTGGATAGCGGGCTGTGTGCAGGAAGTAGTGGGCTTCCGGGGCCGCGCCCAGCACGGCTCGGTGAGGTCTCCAAACCCTTGAATGACGGCGACACACTTGTGGGGGGTGACGTGCCAACTCCATGGGAAGATACGGGAGAACGTACAGGGGATGGAGACCGATTCAAAGCTGCAAGGGTAGCGGGATTGCTCGACAAACCCGCAATATGGAGAGAGTCCCGATTGGAAAATTGCTCGCCGCTCTCGGCGTGCTCAGCGTGAACCACATCAGCAAACGAAATAAAGCTCAGGCGTTTAACGTCGGCGGAATCTAACGCTCCATAGTTGGAGGCCGAATCGTCTGGTTCGAGAGTATGCGAGCCGACATCTTCATGCCACGATGACGCTATGGAGTGGTCTGCAGTACCAGTGCCAGTAACCGTAAAAGCGGCAGGTTGATGCATGCTGTGTGTAATAATCTCTACAGAATCCGGATCGAGACGATCGTCTGTGATCGCGGCAGATGAGGCCTCCAAGATTGGGGGTATATGGTTCTCGGTAATGATGTGCGAAGGGATGGAAGGCGACGCCTGAGCGGGCATAATGTCTTCCTGGACGCTGCGCTCAAATATCTGCGACGAAGCAGGCGAATGCATACGTGGAGAAGACGAGCGGAACGTCCGTGCTGGCGATGATGGGGATCGATATTGATGCCTTGCTCGGTGGGGAGACGCAGACGGTTGGATAAGATCTGGGGAGTTGAGGGGAGAAACCGGACGCATCGCGGTGAACGGAGTAGTCGGATTTGACGCTGCGGACATTGCCTGGGCCTCGTAGCTGCTTTCCTGCATCTCGACGCTCTTTTTGTTACCCAAGTTCAAGGGCCTCCGTTTGGTATTTCTTGTACCCGTATTGGATCCATCCTTTGATCTCTCGGGTTGGGATGCAATCCCTTGGCTCAGGAGCGATTCGCGTTCAGGTAGGCTAGTCGGATTGTCCGCGGGTGCTTTCAAGTCCGACTCGTGAACTCTGGCAGTCTTGGGTTGGGATTCATCTTGCACAGCCGCCATTACCAAGTTCTGAGTCGCAGAGGCGGAAGATCACGCCTCCAAGACGATGAAGTCTTCGTCAGGAGAGCGAGGGCGTCCGTACTCTTCGTTACCAGAGGCTGTCTGTTGCGACAGGCCCGTCGTCTGTCAAATCGCTAAATATGACTGTTAGACACCACCGGAACTGAACAATTTGGCGCTGATGCTGAGTGTTGCGGAGGCAGCAGAGAGCAGTTCAGGGAATCGAAAGGAGGTCTCCAGGAGCTAGAGACACGGTGGGAGCAAGACGGATGTGCTGAATTCAAACTGACGCTGGCGGATTGCGAGTGGGACGGGAAGAATGAAAGGGGGTGGTAACGGGGTTAGAGGATAGAAATTGCATGAACCGAGCGAGGAGAACGTACTGAGATCCTTGGGAGCAGCCTCAGGATGCAGCACTAATTAATGGGTTGAAGCGCAGGACTGAATATTGGACGATAGGGGGAGAGGGGGTAAATGCCGCGCAGAAGCAAGCGTAGAGGTGAGAGGCACAGACCAAAGCGACCAGAACGATAGACCCCACGAGGCGAATAGGGATAGACAGTGTGTTGCATATACCTGGCGTGCTCAACAAATCTACACAGTAGTGAATAAATAGGCAGTAATGTCGAGATTCTAAGTACGGCACTGAGGTGCTCTCCGAGGGGTTAACTGGAGAGGAATTCGGGTTGGTCAATGATGAGGAGCGCGGGAGACTAGGGACGTCGGGACATAAGCCTAGGCCAGCTTGTGAGGACGACAGAACCAGGATGGGGTCCGTGAGGTGGCTTTGCAAAAGAACTCTCTTGTCTCTTAGAATTGATCCTGCTCTCTTCCTGGAAGATCCCGACAGAGAGCGGATTCCTCTAGGACGGAGGGCAGTACGGACTACTCAGCCCGGCCCCCGCGCGGTACTACAGAGCACATATAATGCTAATGTACCTAGGGTGCCGTGTACGCGATGATACATTACCCTTGTGAAATGGATGCCTCCTATGCAGTACAGAAATACTTATATTGCGTTATTGCGCGCTGTGTAGAGCTGATAGGATATCACGGTTCTTGCGGCCTCAGGTTGCAAGGCTAACATGTCACGGGACCTCCCAGCTCCGTCTCCGCGTCCTAAAGTTCAGACTCTTCTTGCAAGACAGTTTGGCGGAAAAAGATACCATCCATGTCCATACGTCCTACCCGCCGTTGACCTCGGCTCTCTTCCTGTCTTCGCTGTGTGATTATTGAGATAATGGCACACTATTACTCCGGCTATTCCTCCATTTAATAGTGTCATCATCAGGTCTGCATTTTCGCCCTTCGGCAGTACGAACGACGACAATCTACCGTCGCACTCGCCAGCTGCCGTCAGTTATTTTCCCATTGAGCATTTCCAAACCGATTGAAATTTCTCCTGTCAGCATGACCACTTCTATCGTCCCCAGACGGCCTTTCCTTACCCTGCCGTTTCTTCTGCCTTCCTGGTGCGAGTCGGCCGCATTGGTCTTTCGGCGAAATCAGTCCTCGTACCGGCGGACCAAGCAGCGTTTGCGCGTGAAACCTGACGCCTCCTTTGGGCCCTCGGCCAACCAAACCCACGACCACATTATTTACAATCCTCCGTCGAGCGCGCCGTCCGTTTACCACACGCCTACCAAGTTCCTGCCTCCCGATGACGTCCGTAGGACACTGCGCTCCGATTCTCCGTCCGGGGAGCCCAAGGAGCAGGATCTTCCGCCTGTTTTCAAGAAGACGGACGAGAAGAAATATCATTTGACACCGGCAGACATAGAGGAGATCCGCAAGCTTCGTCTGAGTGACCCCATGACATGGAGCAGGTGGAAACTGGCCAGGCGTTTCGACTGCTCACCACTCTTCATCGCCATGGTCTGCGAAGCCAGTCCGCAGAAGAAGGAGATACAGAAGCAAGTGCTCGAAGCAGTACAGTCGAGATGGGGCGTCAAGCGACGCATGGCACGAGAAGATAGACAACTCCGGAAGGAAGCGTGGGGCAGGGACGAGTGAGCTCTCAAAACAGCGGGTGCTTGTTGTGACGTTTTCTCATGCAGTGGCATTATCCGGGATTGAGTCTCTGCCACCGGACATGCCTCAGCTGTCCTTTTCAAATATTGATCCAACCATGGAACAGAGGTTGACTACATCCGTATAAATGTCACTTGTATTTTAGCTTCTAGCATCAATGAATGTATGGCGTCTGTATTTTATTTCTGGATAGTCTGATCTCTTACTGAGAAAATGCTGGGATGGTACCTAGTATTTTTCGTGTATCTCCGCTTTTTAGGGTCTTTTTGTTTTAACCGGCTCCAGAACCTAAAATCTTCCAAGGCTAGTACGGTAGGTAGACCAGAGTGCTGTAAGACGCCTGATCTCATTCGCCCGAAAACATTCCCCCATCCGCATGATGTTCCCCGCTGTGCCCCTCCGTCGTATCGCAGCATCATTCCCAGACTGCAGGCGACTGCTGTCCTCTTCACTTCCAGCCAGACATCGACATATTATCCCGAGATTATCTCATTCTACACCTCGCCGCTTCTTTTACGGACACATCGACGACCCAAAGATGGCGCCTCAGCTGGAACCTTTCTTCAAACAGTAGGCAGATTGTCCCCTCCTAACTGCCAAGAGAGTTCTGAGTACTGACTCAACATGTCGCTTAGGGTGGACCAGTTATCTGATTCCTTTATTGACCGTATGTGATGCTTCCTACATCGCTTTACAAAGCCGTGGCACCTCTTTACAGAAGTTAGGCTTACCTTGTCAAAGGTTTGCGAAAGGCTGTGGCCATCCCATCGGTCTCCGCTCAGGATGAGAACAGGAAGGATGTTTTCAGGGTGAGTTTTCAACGCTCGATTCTAGCCTCACTTGTCTGACTTTATTGCCCTCTCATCGGATTCCAGATGGCTCAATTTCTCGCCTCCGAGCTAGAGGCGCTCGGGGCGGAGGTGCACCAACGGCCGCTCGGCAAACAGCCTGGAAAAGAGCACCTCGATCTGCCGCCCGTGGTCATGGCCCGATATGGCAATGATAAGAACAAGCGGACAATCCTCGTATATGGGCACTACGATGTCCAGCCTGCCTTGAAGGAGGATGGATGGGCGAGCGAGCCTTTCGAATTGACAATTGATGACAAGGGAAGAATGTACGGTCGTGGGAGTACAGATGATAAGGGGCCTATCTTGGGCTGGTTGAACGTGATCGAGGCTCACAAGAAGGCTTGTGTCGAGTTTCCAGTCAACCTACTCTTTTGCTTTGAAGGCATGGAGGAATACGGTTCAGAAGGCCTGGATGAACTCATCCAGGCTGAGAGTAAGAATTTCTTCAAGGATGCAGACGCTGTTTGCATATCAGACAATTATTGGTTGGGGACAGAGAAGCCTTGTCTGACCTATGGTCTCCGAGGTTGCAACTATTACTCCGTCAGCGTTTCGGGACCAGCCCAGGACCTTCACAGTGGCGTCTTCGGTGGTTCTGCCCACGAGCCCATGACGGATCTCGTCACCATTCTCTCAAAGCTGGTTGATTCTCAAGGCAACATCTTGATCCCGGGTCTTATGGATCTCGTGGCACCACTGACGGAAGAGGAGAAGACTCTGTATAGTGGGATCAGTTACACAATGGAAGACCTCCATCAATCTCTGGGAAGCGAGACGAGTATACATCCAACCAAGGAGAGGACCTTAATGGCTCGGTGGAGATATCCGTCGCTGTCTATTCATGGTATCGAGGGCGCGTACTCTGCTCCTGGAGCCAAGACAGTCATTCCAGCCAAAGTAATTGGCAAGTTTTCAATCCGGACAGTGCCAAATATGGAATCCGAGGACGTGAACAAGCTTGTTTTTGACTATGTCAAAGCAGAGTTTGCAAAGCTAAACAGCAAGAACAAACTTGACGTTTGGTTGCAACATGAAGGGAAATGGTGGGTCGCTAGCCCCAAGCACTGGAACTTCACCGCAGCAAGCAAGGCTGTGAAACAGGTCTTTGGAGTTGAGCCGGACATGACTCGTGAGGGCGGCAGGTATGTACGAGGATATTTGCTCACTCTACAATCCGTTTGCCGCGAGCTATTATGCTGACCGAAACGATAGTATCCCCGTGACGTTGACCTTTGAGCAAGCTACTGGCAAGAACGTACTACTGTTGCCCATGGGCAGCTCTACTGACGCAGCGCACTCCATCAACGAGAAGCTTGACAAGACGAATTACATCCAGGGAACAAAGCTTCTGGGTGCTTATCTGCACTACGTTGCGGAGGAGCCCATCGTTGCGTGACAGTATAACCGTAAAGGTTTCTGCGAGTCTATGGACTTTGGCCTTGCTTTTGTTGCAACCATAGGAATGGCAATTTTAAGAATCGAGGCTATAATTGTCCTGGATCTTTCGGTTTTAACCTTCATCATTTTGCCTGTTTTGAGCCTAGCAGAGAAGTCATTCGTAGAGCACCCAAGATGCGATAAGATCATTTCTGCGACTTTCCCTGTAGAGCGCCAGTTTGTGTAACAGGGGTGAGGTAGCTGTAGGTGAACGATTGCTAGCCCCTCGCCTTGCCGGACACTTGGCTGTTGAAGAGCCGTGGACCCAAGCGGGTTCTCTGTTGTATATCTGATAGGGCAAGGCTGAAGTTGTTAGGTTTGGCCGACATTTCAGCACTAACCGTTTAGGGAGAGTATTGCTGGAGCGCGGGCGCTGTCCCGCTGGTGACGCGCAGCGACGCGGTTGAAGGGGTCCGAAGAACTCTGGAGCTGAACAAAACAAAATCGTTTACGAGGATAGTCTAACTCACGTTGGGTCCAGTATTCATGGTTCGAATCTGCGATGGCACCTCTGAAACGCTCGAGAGCGTCTTTGGACGCTGCAGACAGTGATGAAGAAGATATGTTGACGCGTAACAGCCCGATTGATTCGGTATGTTCCCTCAAATCGACATGAGTTCTCTAAGCTGACAAACTTGGTCAGAGAAAGCGGCCTCGGACCTCAAGTGCTTCTATGTCCTCAGAAGAATCTGAAGCAGATGATGATGACTGGGAGGAACAGACACAACGATATATTGCTGCCGCGCTCGACGATGAGGATGAGCTTGAACTGCGCGCGACGCAGATCATCCAAGAAAAACATTCGTTTGCAAGTGACGAGCCCAACGTACCTGCTGATCATGGGATTATTGAGCGGGTGGATTGTTATAATTTCATGTGCCATGAACATTTCTACGTTGAGCTGGGGCCCTTGATTAATTTCATTGTTGGAAAGAATGGTAGCGGAAAGAGCGCGATTCTCACAGCGATAACGCTGTGCTTAGGGGGCAAGGCATCTGCTACTAATCGAGGCCAAAGCCTCAAGAGCTTCATAAAGGAGGGCAAAGAGTGAGTTCGCTATTTGTGACTGGGGTTTCTGTATTCTGACAAGCTTCGCCCACAGATCTGCTACCATTATTGTCCGAATCAAGAATCAAGGTGACGGTGCATATATGCCTGATGATTATGGAAAATCTATTATTGTGGAACGCCATTTCTCCAAGAATGGGACGAGCGGTTTCAAGATCAAAAGTGAAAATGGGCGAATCATATCTACGAAGAAGGCTGAATTAGATGCCATAACGGATTTCTTCTCCTTACAGATAGATAATCCGATGAATGTACTGTCTCAAGATATGGCCCGTCAATTCCTCAGCACTTCTAGCCCTGCGGAGAAGTACAAATTCTTCGTGAAAGGAGTGCAACTGGAGCAACTTGATCATGACTATCGCCTGATTGAAGAGTCAGTTGACCAGATCGAAGAAAAGCTCATAGGCCGTCGAGATGATTTGAAGATTCTGGAAAATCGCAAGGACAGAGCGCAGCGGAGATTGGAGATGTCTGACCAACACCAGTCTCTTAGGGATAAGATCAGGAATCTCCGAAGCCAGATGGCCTGGGCTCAAGTCGAGGAACAAGAGAGGGTCAGGAAGAGCAGCCGAGTCCTATATTCCAACCACTTATGCTAACAAGGACCAGATTCGCGATTCTTTAAACGAAGAGCTTGTCAAGGCAGACGAGGTGATAGCTGCAGCTGAATCTGATGTGACCAGATTCGATGCTGTCTTCCAAGAAGCCGAGAGAGAATCCGAGGCCGCTTCCCAAGCCGTGGCACGAGCGGATGCCGATCTTGACCGAGAAAGGGAAGAGAGAAATGAAATAAAGGCTCGATTTGATGAGGCAATGAACGAGCGGCATGATTTGCAAGTTCGTTCCTGCCTGTCCACGAGTCCTGTATCTCCGTCTAACGATGTTTTGCAGGCTCAGCAACGCGCAATACGCGAATATCTGAAAGCAGCAGAATCACGAATTAAAGAGACGGAGCAGAAGATTGCCGAGGAAACCCAGCACCTTGCTGAGCTCAGCGGCGGAAGCTACGTCCGGAGGCAGGAAGAACTTGAGCAAAAGAAGTCTGAAGCTGCTGAAGCCAGAAGACGCTACGAGGAACACCAGCAGGACGTGAATCGCCTGCGTGATGATGTCCGAAGGGCTGAAGAAGAAGTAAAATCCAGGGCCTCCCCTATTGCCAAGCAGAGATCCGACATCGAGCAAGCAGAAAATCTTCTGCGAAACTTGACAAGGGACCGTGGGTCACCGGATGCAGGATTCCACGAGAGGATGCCGATTCTTCTGAGAGCGATTCAGCAAGAAGGATCCTTTAGCAAGCGTCCTGTTGGTCCTATAGGCCATCATGTGAAGTTGCTGAAGCCAGAGTGGTCCTCAATTCTAGAGAATTCGTTCGGCACGACGCTTAACAGCTTCGTCGTTACCTCTAAACGTGATATGAATATTCTGTCTAATATCATGCAGCGAGTCAACTGGTACCTAAGTATTGCTCCCCCCGTTTAAATATAATTCTCTAACGGAGATACTAGCGTCTGTCCTATATTCATTGGCAGCGAAGGCCACATTGACACCTCGCAGCACGAACCGGATTCTAGATTTGATACTGCACTGAGAGTCTTGGAAGTATGCCGAACATGAACTTATCGGGGTTTCACACTTCAGACTAACTTTGAGTGCAGATAGACAATGACTTGGTTCGCAGGCAGCTGATTATCAGTCACGGTATAGAGCAAATGCTGCTCATTGAGAAGTTAGAGGAAGCTTCTTCCGTGCTTTTCGATGACCAGCGTCCGAGGAACGTGAAGCGATGCTATTGTATCGATCAAGCAGACAGACGGCGAGGGATTCACCTCTCCTATAGTCGAACAGGAGAACCAAGTCAGGCTCCTGTTCCAGCCTATACTGGAAGACCGCGAATGAGGACGGATATAGATTCACAGATTCGGTTTGTCACTTTGGATGTCTTCGATAAATCGTCCGGATCGTTAACTTGAAGTTCGCAGGATACAACGTGAGGCACTTGATGGCCTCAAGCGTACATTACACGATCTCGATCAGCGGCTCCGTGCCGCCCGGTCTCACCTAGAAAGCTGCAAGCAAGCTCTGGTTAGACATGGAAACCGCGAAAAAGAATTACAAATTGCCGTACAGAGGATTGATGACCAAGTCGAAGAGCTTAAAGATGCCCTCGAAAAGGAGAGTGCGGAAGATGGGCGTCTCGACGTACTTAAAGCAACTCTTCAAGAAGCCGAGGAAGAAAAGCGCCTGAATGAAGGCTCCTATGCCGATGGTGTCAATGCCATGGATGCCATTATGGAGAGGCTGAAAAAGATTAAGCGAGAAATGGCTGCCAAAGATAATCGGATCGCTACTCTCGAAGAGCAGGTTCGCGTTGCTCGGAGCGAGGAGTCGAAGGTTATTGACAAGCGGAGAAAGGCACTGGGCAACAAGAATGCTGCCGTTGGACGAGTCGATGACGCAAAGCAGGAAAGAGCAAGTATCGAGCATAAACTAGAGCAGATGGTTGCTCGTATTCTTGACTATAACGAAAAAGCTAGTATGGTGTCACCACGAGTTCCTGTTCCCGAAGGCGAAACTCCAAGTAGCCTTGATAAAAAGCTTGACCGGCTCCACAGAGATCTTCAGCGCTTCGACGAACAGTGAGTCCTCTTGATCTTCACTCTCTAGCTTAGGCTGACGTGGATCAGGATGGGTGCCTCTAGAGATCAAATCGCCGCAGAGGCAATGGATGCAAACAACGCATATGAACGCGCCAAGCGCCAAATCACAGAGCTTGAAACGCTTTCACAGGTACAACTTGATGATTTTCGGAATTTTAAGGGTTTCTTTTTTTTGCTGAAACTAGTCCGCAGATTTTTAAAAATACTCTTGGAAGTCGAAAGCGTCGGTGGAATTTATTCAGAGCCCATATTTCATCGCGTGCCAAGGCGCAGTTTACATATCTCTTGAGTGAACGGAGTTTTCGCGGTCGTCTTTTGGCAGACCACGAAAACAAACTTTTGGATCTGCAGGTGCGAATTCTTAGCACTGTTGATAATGTGCAGCCCTGACGGCCTTCTGCAGGTCGAGCCTGATATAACAAAAGACAGCACTGGAAGAGGTGCCAGGACTCTTTCTGGTGGTGAGAAGTCGTTCTCGCAGGTCTGCCTGTTACTGTCTCTGTGGGAAGCTATGGGGTCACCTATTCGCTGCCTGGATGAGTTGTATGTGCTAGACACAACCGTCGATGATAGTCTTTACTGACCGTTCTGCAGTGATGTGTACATGGACTCTGTAAATCGGAAAATGGCCATTGACATGCTTGTATGTTTCTATTCGCTCCTTCATATGCATATTATTTGCTAATACTGCATCCTTCAGATGCTTGCAGCCAGAAGATCCATTGGGCGGCAGTTTATCCTCATTACTCCCGGGTCAAGGGCGGAGATCAGTCTAGCACCAGACGTGCGAGTAAAGGAGTAAGTTCACCGTCTATCAATAAACTGGCCATGGGCAATGTTCACGTATGCTAATGGATTTCAAATCATAGGCTTGCTGAGCCGGAGCGTGGTCAGACTACTCTGTCGTTCCAACGGTGATATGACGGAATGATATATAATGTACGAGGGGAATTAGTGTAGAGACGCCTTTGAATTGTATGATTACAGAAATGAAACTATCAGAACATTTCCCAAAAGCCGCAGGACATGTAATCTGTGGCGTCTCTAAGCTCTGACAAAAGGATAGGAATCTCATCTAGCCGTCGTTTATTTCTACTAAGGCATGGTATGGAGAACTATTACCAGGTAAAAAATTTCTGGTGGTGGAACCGGAATGCTCTGCGTTTGGTAAATCGGAGATATACTGGCACTTCCATTAATCTACCTTTCGAGGTCGCCACAGGCGGCTATTGTTACTATCACTGACAGCTGGATGCTTCAGGTGGTGGCAGTTGGTGCCCACTGGGCTTCGGCGGCAACGCACTGACCCCAAAGCGGCAAGGTCGCCGACCGGGGGTCCACAGGTCCAGTTCGACATTCAATCCTGCCAGACTTGTCCATCCACCATCCACACCACTTTCATTCTCTGAAGCCATTTTTTTTTTTGCAAAAAGACACCAACACCATCTCGATACATCCACGGCTTTCACCCTAAAACGTCTCCTATCTTCTACGCGCTATACCTTCTTGAGGCGTTCTACCACCTAAACACCGTCTTCAGCGTTGATCAGATTGCCTCGTAGCTAAACTGCTCTCCATCTGATCTTAATCGCCCTTCAAGATCGACTAGGGTCTCTCTTTACACCCTGTCCAATACATTTCATCTCCTTCAGGTACGTGCTGGATATTCCTTAGTCCTGTTAGCCCCCAGAAGAAGGACAACTCTCTTCCCTCCCAAGCCATGTATGCCACTTTCAACCCAAGTGGGCAACAACGCTCTTTCCCCGTGAAACTGGCAAGCAGCTGACCTCTGGCCCAGGCAACTGTTCTTAGGAAGTGGCCAACCGACTCACACCGTCATATAATTTCCAAGGTTATTATCAACCCTTTCGTGCGACCTGTTCCCTTAAGACAGTCACCTCACGCCCTTGAACCTGTATCTCAACCTACCGGCGTGACGATCCTCACAAACTCGACATCTCAACACCGCACCTTGACACATCTCCGCCACACTCCCCTGTCGCCATGGCTGATGCACTTGCCTCGCAACTCAGCAATACAAAGCTAGGGTATGTTTCTCTTCGCCCTGCGGGTATCGTTCAAAGGATAGCAAACTTACACAAATTGTGCTTCAGGGGAACGACTACAGACGCTAGATGGAAAGAACAGCTGAACGTTCCACCAAAAGATACCAGAGTACAGACGGAGGTGCGTTTGGTGTTTCCAGCTTTAGGATCCTACCAAGCTAACTGTGTTGCAGGATGTCACTGCTACAAAGGGTCTCGAGTTTGAAGACTTCTACATCAAGCGGGAGTTAATGATGGGAATATTTGAGGCGGGTTTCGAGAAGCCATCCCCTATTCAAGAAGAGACGATACCGGTCGCCCTCACAGGGCGAGATATTCTGGCACGAGCGAAAAATGGAACGGGAAAGACTGCGGCCTTTGTTATTCCTACGCTAGAACGCATTAACCCGAAGAGTACGAAGACGCAGGCACTAATTCTAGTGCCCACAAGAGAACTTGCACTTCAGACCTCTCAAGTGTGTAAAACACTTGGAAAGCACTTGGGCATCAATGTTATGGTTACCACGGGAGGTACAGGGTTGCTCGACGATATCATCCGTTTGAACGATGCAGTGCACATAATTGTTGGGACACCGGGACGAGTTCTCGACCTCGCCAGCAAAGGTGTAGCAGATCTCTCGGAGTGTCCCACGTTCGTCATGGATGAGGCCGACAAACTCCTGTCTCCCGAGTTCACGCCCGTCATTGAACAACTGCTCTCATTTCATCCTAAAGACCGTCAAGTCATGCTTTTTAGTGCCACATTTCCCTTGATCGTGAAATCTTTCAAGGTACTGTTTCGCGAACCTCCTTTGTGTGCTTTAGCGGCTGACGAGTTGCCCAGGATAAACACATGCGCAACCCTTATGAGATCAACCTCATGGATGAGCTGACCTTGCGAGGAATCACTCAGTACTATGCCTTCGTGGAGGAAAAGCAGAAGGTCCACTGCCTCAACACGCTTTTCTCCAAACTTCAGATCAACCAATCTATCATCTTCTGCAACTCTACAAACCGTGTCGAGCTTCTGGCGAAGAAGATCACCGAACTGGGCTACTCCTGTTTCTATTCGCATGCACGAATGCTTCAACATAACCGCAACCGCGTTTTCCACGATTTCAGAAACGGCGTCTGTCGGAACCTTGTCTGCTCCGATTTACTGACTCGAGGTATTGACATTCAAGCCGTGAATGTCGTGATCAATTTCGATTTTCCGAAGAATGCCGAGACTTATCTCCACAGAATCGGCCGATCTGGTCGCTTTGGACACCTGGGGTTGGCGATCAATCTCATAAATTGGGATGATCGCTTTAATCTGTACAAGATTGAACAGGAACTGGGTACTGAAATACAGCCCATTCCTCAGACTATTGACAAGAAGCTCTACGTGTATGACACGCCGGAGACAATTCCTCGCCCAATTGCCAATGCTCCACAGCCTCGCCAGACTTCGGCTACGGCCCAGAACGCAAGTAACGGAGAGAACCAGCCACGTCGTCACGGCAACCATACGAACGGTGGGCATTACAACTCCACCAGGGGACGAGGATCTTACCGTGGGGGCCGTGGTCAGGGTCAGCGCCGTGGCGGACAAGCAGACGGAAATAGGTCAATTAGAGCACCGGCACAGGCAGGCGGGAAACCACAGCCCATGCCGGCATCCTAATCAAGCGACCCCCATTTGTCATTTCTGACTATATTAGCTGATGCGACCTCTCAATTGTTTCTTGTCTTTCTCGTTTCTCTTTCTTCTACAACATTTCCTTGCGATTGTTCTTCGTGGAAACGAAGCAGGGCGCTCTTGTCCTCCGAAGATTCCTACAGTCGATCTGCAGCTTTATTGTCCAATAGGACTGTAAAGCCTCAATGATCATGATGCCATGGTAATGCCTCCACCTATGTATCATAATTTTTTTCTTTAGATCTTCATTTTTCTAAGTTTGGAAGTCCGGTTCAGTCGATTTGTCTTAAGATCAGATGGGATAATCGGCTGTTACGTGTCCGGCGCTGAGTGCTCTGCTTCCATACTTTCTTTGAAAAGTGTGCACATGTGTCGACTCTTATTGATCCTTCATGGGCAAATGAAAGGCGGAAGATGGCGTTTTGGTTCCATGGGTAGTGGGGTTTTTTTTCGGCGTTTTCTCAGGTGGGCTATGCGCATACTTCATGCATGTTGAGTTCCTGACTTTTCTAGCTCTTTTTTGTTTTCGTTTCGGGTGCGGCTGGGATCAAATCTAGACCCAAAGGGTGGCATCTTCGGACAGTGCTAAGGAGGGAGGTCGTCCTCGGTATTCCCTCTTGATTGATGCCTTAGCCCTCAACCATATTGCCCCTTAGCATATTTTCCCATTTTCTTTGTTCGATACTGCAACCATCAAACCCGTCCTGGAATCCATGTCGACATGGCTCAGCTGGGTACTATATCATGGAGCTGTGGGTATGCAATCACTGCCTGAGTTCCATGCTACTGCCTGCCGAGGAGGGCAGCTACTCTTATTCTCCTCGGACGACAATGTCTGTCAATTTCGTGCAAGCTCGTTGACTCTTGCTGAGTCCTTGCGAAAGCCTAGACAGAAAAAAAACATGCGGAAAGACAAGTTGGTGGACAAGCTGTGTGAGAAGGGGAATGTGAGAGCCCAGAAGGGAAAGGGAAGGGGGAATAAAAAAAAGGGAGGCGCACTAGGTGGCCCAGCTTGACAAAGGTACATGCGAACTGTAATACTGTACTACAGCATCTAGTGAAATGACAAGAGTTCCCTCCGAAACTACGAGTATATTTCCGGAGAAAGCCAAACTTACGTGACCGGCTTCTGCCTTTTTATACTAGGGACTTTGGTGAGATGAAAGCACGTTAATGTCTTACAATCTGCGCCAATTGGTATTGATGTTCATTAGGTATATCACCTTAGGTGCCTGGTAGGCAGCTTCTTTGGTGAGATTGCGTACGTAGCAGCTGTCGGCTGCCGTATAAATTTGGCAAGTATCTCGCCGATAGTCGGCCCCGCGAGGTCCGTTATTCTGAACTTCGAACGACGACACTCCACTTGTCTGAGGCTGTCTATGTACCTGCCGCAATGGCAACTACAGAGAAAGATCAGAGGCCGAAGGTTTTTTTCCCCCTTTATTTAGGATTCCACGTTTTCTTTTACGGCTCCTTGACTGACAATCTCTTCTAGCCTAGCAGTCTACGATCGATTATCGCCGGCTCTACAGCTGGGGCGATCGAGATAGGTATGAGCTGTTCAATGGCATTGAGACCTCAAGCGCAAAGTAGTGTTGCTTATTTGCTAACATCCGTTGCAGCAATCACTTACCCTGCAGAATGTGCGAAAATTCTATGCTCCCTGAGTTATTCTCGGCGCTGACCGTTATAACGCCAGTCGCAAAGACACGATCGCAACTCAATCGTAGATTACCGGATGGGAAAAAACTCCCTTGGCCGCCATTTGGAAAACAGTGGTATGCAGGATGTACTACATTAATCATTGGGAATTCTCTGAAGGCAGGAATACGTGAGTGCGGCCGTTTCCATTTAACCGTCGCCGCTCATGCTCGGTACGATATTAGGCGGTAGCTGCTAACATTGCAACTTGATCTTAGGATTTGTGGCGTTTGATACATTCAAATCGCTGCTTCAGGATGAGAATGGCAAAATATCCGGTCCGCGGACAGTGATCGCCGGCTTTGGCGCAGGTTTCACCGAATCCCTTTTGGCGGTCACACCATTTGAGAGCATTAAGACGCAGCTGTTCGTTGCTCCTGCTATCCACCATATATAAATCGTTCGATGAATGCCTTTTCTGACCCGATCTTTGTTTTGACTCTAGGATCGACGACCGGAAGTCTGCAAAGCCCCGTATGCGTGGCTTTTTACACGGCAGCAAAATAATTGCCCAGGAGCGAGGAATTCGCGGATTCTTCCAAGGCTTTGTGCCAACGACGGCAAGACAGGCTGCTAACTCTGCCACGAGATTCGGAAGCTACACGACGTTGAAGCAGTTCGCCCAAAGCTATGTTGCGCCCGGAGAAAAGCTTGGAACACTGAGTACTTTCGCCATTGGCGGCATGGCGGGCTTGATTACTGTGTAGGTCGACGCTCAAATGCTCATGCATAATTTCCTATATACATTCAAAGGTGGCTGATGTCTGAATCTCAGCTATGTCACGCAACCGCTTGATACTGTTAAGACCAGGTGAGACATTGATACCTGAAAGCCTTCCAAATTCCGGGCATGGCGGGCATGGCGGGCATGGCTAATAGGGAAAAAGGATGCAATCGATTGAAGCAAGGAAAAACTACAAGAACAGCTTTGTTTGTGCGGCGAAGATCTTCAAGGATGAAGGCGTCCTTACCTTATGGTCCGGTGCAGTCCCACGTCTGGCAAGACTGATCCTAAGTGGAGGCATTGTGTTCACCATGTTCGTATCCCGGATGACTTAGCCATTGAATGAATGTATAGCTGATTGATCAACAGGTACGAGAAAACGATGGAAGCGTTGGATGTCTTGGATCCACAGAGGAAGTATATATGACAGGAGATATTGGCTGAGGTTGTACTAGTACGAACTGCATGCATGACTTCATTCCGCCTCTCAAAGGGGTTTATCGAATTTCAAGGCAAGCTAGTATTTATCATACACCAGTATAAATATAGGACCTTCCACAGCTACGCAAGCATAGCGTCTATAGTACAAAACGAGGTACTGGACTCGCTGCCTGAAAAGCGTGCATCTAGCATTCTTCTTACCGAGCTTTCGAGTTATTTCTGGACGCCTCTTTCGCCGCCTCCTCCGCAACCATGGCTTCTACTTCACGGTCGACAAGCCAACTCCGCACGCTATCCATGACCGTCTCGAGACCCTCCCCACCGTCGAGGACACTTCCTAGATTATGTATTGTGATACCGCTTCGGTGATCCGTGCACCGGCTCTGGCCCCAATTGTAAGTGCGAATCTTGTCACCACGCCCCATCTTGGCCACACCCCCCATAACCCCTCTTCTGAGCTTCACTAGTTCCTCTTCTCGGGCTTCTCTTCTCGCCTCCGCCAACTTTGCACGCAAAAGCTGCCACGCTCTTTTGCGATTGGCATGCTGCGAACGTGAATCCTGCATAGAAACGACGATCCCAGTGGGTATATGGGTCAGTCGGATAGCCGATTCAGTTTTGTTTACATGTTGTCCACCAGCACCGCTGGCTCGCATCTTCTCAGTCCGGACTTCCTGGGGATCGACATAATAATCACTAGTTGGATCATCGAAATTGAGGGGACTGTCCTCGCCGCCTCCAGATTCGGGAAAACTGGGAAGGACCATGACACTGACAGCGCTGGTGTGCGTACGGCCTTTCGTTTCTGTGGCAGGGACTCTTTGCACCCTATGTACGCCAGATTCGGTCCTGAGAATGTCGTAACTGCCTTCCGCCTCCACCTCCATGATCGCCTCGGTAAGGCGCTCGTCCACGGCTCCCACCTCCATGTCTTGTTTCACGATGCTTGTACGAAGGCCCCGCCGGGAGCAAAAAGCAGAGTACATTCTTAGGAGCTCAAAGGCAAAAAGCCCCGCTTCATCGCCGCCAGCACCGGGCCGGATTTCAATCAAACAAGGAAGGTCCGCAAACGGGTGACGTGGAATAAGTGATTGTTTTAATTTATCAGAGATCGCTGGCAGGTTGGCATTGTTGCTCTCTAGATCTTCAATGGCAAGTGATCGTAGTTCAGAGTCAGTTTCAGGATCGCTAAGTATGGACTTCAGTTCTGATATGGACTATTGCAACCAGACAGTGTACCGTAAGTAGATGAAAACAAGCAGAGTCAAAAAGGGATGACACACCTCATTTGCGTTGTCCCACTCTTTCAAGGCGTTGGCGATCGGGGCGAGCTCGCCGACTCGTTTCGCGACCTTCGCATCAAACGATTCCGCAAGACTGGCGGAGAGGGCAGCATGCTCTGTAGCCACCAATCGAGCCCGGTTAAGCAGCGCGGCTGAAAGACCGACATCTGACGCTGAACAATACCGTCAGCTTGGATCCGACGGCAACAGAATACACGGGAGAGGTACCTGTCGACTGAGTCCGGCGTTGTAGAAGCGGTCGCTGTTTCAAGGCGAGCCTAAAAGACCGCGAAAGACATCTCGAGCATATCCAGGGGGTGCCGAACATGCTTGACACTGAGCGGCCCATGGACCGATATAGATGGAAGGATGGTTGGAACATGATCCGGACGCTCCGGGCCTGGAAAGTAGGGCTTAGGGCTGCTGTCATGTGACGCCAGCGGGTGGACGGTACGGTACGGTACGGTACGACGTAACGGCGTAAAGGCCAGCTTGGAGCAGCGCAGGGGCAAAGGCGAGGGCGACTTCTGCGACATTCAGTCCATTCCTTGCTCGACAGCGACAGGAATAATGTGACTGTGGCCAGTCCGAGGACCCTCCCTTCTTTGCTTTGTTCCTCGTCATCCTTTGAATCTTCTCGCAAATCGCTTCCTGAGCTGGCCGGGTCTCCTACGTCTTATCTTTTAACGCTTACTTCCAATAGTTTATGTACTGTACCCTTTGAAGACCCGTAGCCTGTCGTCGCATAGCCGTGTTACTGAGCGGCAGGTTTACAATGATCGTCTCACTGCAATCTCTTACCATTCTTTTGGCCTGCCTCTCAACCGGCTATGGCTTGCAGGCTCCAGACATCGCGGCGGACACGCCACTGTCGTCCTTGATATCCTCCGCAAAGGCTCACCTAGCAAATGGCTCCCCTCGCGATGCTCTCCCTTATTTTGATGCTGCCATCGCACGCGATCCATCAAATTACCTCACAATCTTCCAGCGCGGGGCGGCTTACTTGTCTTTGGGGAAGAATAACCAGGCGACAGAGGACTTCGATCGTGTCTTGAAGCTCAAACCAGACTTCGAGGGTGCCCTAGTCCAACGGGCGCGGATCAAGACCAAAATCGCAGACTGGGACGGTGCGAAGAAGGATCTCGAGAATGCTGGCAAGAAAAACTCGGCAGAATATGCAGAACTTGAGGAAGCGCAGGCCGCTGCGCTTCTGGCCGAAGAAGCAGAGAAACGAGGTGCCTGGGAGACGTGTGTGACACAGGCTGGGGTCGCCATTATGAAGGCTAGCACAGCTCTGAATCTACGGCAGATGCGGGCACGGTGCCGCTTTGAGAAAGGTGAGATTCAAGAGGGCATAAGTGATCTCGCCCATGTCCTGCAGATCTCGCCGGGTTCGGTAGAACCGCATCTGCAGATGTCAGCGATGCTGTTTTACGCACTGGGGGATACCGATCGTGCTGTCGCGCAAATCCGGAAATGTCTGCACTCAGACCCGGACTCCAAGGCCTGTAGCCGCCTCTTTCGCAGAGAAAAGCAGCTTGTGAAGCGGCTGGAGAAACTCCTTGACTTCATAGAGAAGCGGAAGTTCAACAACGCTGTGAACATGATGGTCGGAACAAAGGAAGATAGCGGGCTGATCGATGACGTCAAGGAAGATGTCAAGGAGGCCAGAGAAGCCGGCCATATCCATCCTACAGCACCTGATAACCTGTACATCTTCTTGGTTGAGAGCACTTGTGAAGCTTACCGAGAGGTTTGTAACCCTAAAGTCCCTTTGCTTTTTATTCAGCGCGGCTGATCACAGCTTTCGTATAGTTGCGCATGCCTAAAAAAGCGAAACCTTATTGCTCCGAGTCTCTGGCCCTTAATCCACGATCCCTCCATGGTCTTCTATTCAAGGCACAGACTGCCATCGATGAGGACAGGTTTGAGGATGCTGTCCATGTGCTCAATACCGCCAAGGAATACCATTCCAACTCTAACGAGGTTCAGACCCTTTTGCAAAAAGCACAGGCTTTACTCAAGCGCTCCAAACAAAAGGATTACTACAAGGTCTTGGGAGTGAACCGTGACGCCGACGAGCGGACTATCAAGCGCGCGTACCGGCAGCTTACCAAACAGCACCACCCTGACAAAGCAAGAGCTCAGGGAGTCACAAAGGAGGAGGCGGAGAAGAAAATGGCCGCCATAAACGAGGCGTATGAGGTTCTCTCCGACCCTGAGCTAAAGGCGCGTTACGACAGTGGTGATGACCCCAACGATCCGGAATCTCAGAGAGGAGGTAATCCATTCCAAGGCCACCCATTTTTCCAGCAAGGCGGTGGTCAGCAATTTTTTTTCCAGCAAGGGGGAGGCCCACAGTTCAAGTTCTCGGGTCAAGGGTTCAACTTTCCCGGTGGTTTTCCGTTCGGTTGAGTCAGCTTCTCTTCCCCGGGTCAGCTCTTTTCTCATCAGCGATACCGTTGCTTTCCTCCAAGTGTGTCGGATTTCTGATATTGCTTATTCTTCATACGTGTCTTATGTATCTCAGATTGGTGTTTTTAGGGCGAAGTTTGGTGGGTATACCGGTTGTAACTCGTGATGTTTGTCTTTGGCATTGGAAAGGCGTTACTTTTTTGTTTTCTAGAAATAATTTGTCAGTAGAAGATGACCCCTGATGACCCCTTCAGTGATAATCCAGAAGGTTCGACTTGAACTTTGCTCTGAGGTCTAGCTAAGATATTCTCGTCCATTGACCACAGTCAAGACTTGGAATACCCTATACGGCTCTCGTATAAGAGATATATCGCGGAACTTATACTGTTAAAAAAGACCCGTGCAATTCGCTCGACATTTGATCGGCGATGTAAGACTATGGGTCTATTGGAAACCCCACTTGACATATCAACGTTCAGAAGTCCCCAATGGCCCTTTCTGATTAGAAACTAATATTCTATTTCTGCAGCCAACTAGGGACGGGTACCCAAAAATTGTGATTAACCCTGTAATTACCCAACACCTCACCTATCTTTTCGGTGCATCAGTCAGCGGCACATAGCTGACCGCAAATACCTTCTCTTTGTGGATGGAGCCATCCTTCCTCTTGTCCACGACCCAGATATATTGTCCTCCACCCAGCCCGAGCGCACTCAGAGTACCACCTCCACCCTCCGATTGAACAGGGATGAACATCCGTCCCGGGGCGCGGAGCTGGTCGACCAGTTCCGAGTGAAGCGTCTCAGCCGCTGCACCGACATGGATCGCATCGTAAGGAGCTCCCTCCTTCCAGCCCTTCCGCCCATCCCCAACGACGAACTTGACCTTCCCGGACTCCAGGTACTTGCGGCCGTCCGCGGACTTGGACATGTTGTTCCGCGCCATGTCCACCAGCTCCTGGATGTGGTCGATGCCGACGACATGGCCGTCGGCGTCGGAGGGCGGCGACGACGAATCCGTGATCAGGTTCGCAAAGACGTGCGTCAGGTAGCCGGAGCCGGATCCGATGTCCAGGACCCGGGAGCCCGGGTGGAGGAAGTCAATGAGATACTCGCAGGCATGGCCGTGCATGTGCGGAGCGGAGATGGTTGCGCCGTAGCCAATGGCCTGGGGAGAGTCGGAGTACGGGCTAGAAGGCGCATAATGGGCCCGATCGACCTTTTGATCTCAACTTGTCAGCTTTCCAGCTACCTATTATTGCTGTTTGCGTGTTAAGACATGATAATATCATCTTCAGTGGGTGAGATTGTCGGAGATCCACAAAGCACAAACAGTCAAAAGATGAAGAACAATGAGAAATCAAGCAATTGTTATCCCCTGACATAATGGTACTACAAGGCAGGTAGATATAAATGAGCATGGGAAACGAAGGGAGCTGCTCACGCCCAGCATGGCCTTCTTTACTCGCTCATTCTTGACGAGCCCCGCATTGTACAGGTTCTCGATCAGCTCGGTGTTAGACGAGCCGGAGCAGTACCACGCCATTGACATGGCCCTCCTCGCGATGCGGTTCAAGGTGGCGGTTTGCGGTGGTTCTTTCGGAGGAGAGTATGTGTTACAGTCAGAGCGGGTTGTTGTTGTCGTTGATGACGACGGTGAAGAGCTTCCCCAGCTGGTGAACTGGCATATAAGAATTGCCAGGACAGCTGTGCAGGTGGAAACGAGATACAGGAGACTGCGGAGAGACACTCCGATGGCACTCGGTCCGGAGAAAAAGAAGCTGTCCTCTTAGTGAGTGAACAACAGAGATTGAGGCGCTTTGGGTAGTAGGAGGGGTACTGTTAACTATCACCGAATGGCACGGCCAGGAAACTGCATGAAGAAGAAAAGAACAGAGGCAGCTCTTGGAGCGTCAACGTGCGTGGTCTACGGAGTCGATCGGGAGAACGAAGGGCAGAGTATATATGTACGATCCATGTATATCATGTTCAGATCATGGTGAAGCCCCGATGACGCCAGTAACATACGTATTCTCACGTGATGTATACAGGGCCGTACGTAGTAGCATATCCATAACACGCCATTAAGGTATCCTCATAACATTATGCTGGTGATGATTATCGTTATTATACACACGGCCGTAAACTATAGCATCGCTACCTCATCTGCTTCCTCCTCAGCTGCTTCTCCATCTTCATCTCCGCCCGACTCCCCGCCTTCGTTTTCGCTCTCGGGATGACCACCCCACTCAACATCATGGTCGATAGGATTGGTGAAGAACTCGTGCTGTAACGCCTCCTTGGCGCTGAGTCGCTTGTGGGGATCAAGCTCCATCAATCCGGCCAGGAGACGCGTCGCCTGCTTCTCACTCTCCGTCAGCTCCTCCACACAACTCGACCAGACCACCAGCTTCTCCCAGCTGTATCCCTTCTCTCCAATTGTGGGGATGTTTGTCTCGAATATCTGCCCGTGCATTGCCGCAGCCGCTTTCATGCGACGGGTACCGAAGATGCTTGCCATCTCAATCATCGCCTCGACATCGTCAGCAGAATTGAAGAATGGAAACCGCCGTCCGAGCAAGGTCAGCAGGATAACGCCTGCCGACCACATGTCTATCTTCGTAGTCTGAGATGTACACTTGAAGAGAACCTCAGGTGCACGGAACCCGCGAGTACCGGCTCGGTTGGCGCGCCGCGATGGCCTTGAATCGTTCTTGGGATAGCCCACCGACAAAGCCGACGATGAATGGGTCGAGTAATAGCTTCCAAGTATTCGGCCACGGCGTATGTGTGGCGGACTGACACAAAGACAAGTCCCGGTATACTCGGAACCCTCGCGCTATAAATTCAGGTCAGCCGTCAACTGCCATCTTGTGTGATGCCTCGCTTGTAGAAGATATCTGACGTACCTCTGCCAAACCAAAATCAACCAAGACGCCCTGTCGACGTTCAGGATTATAGAGGAAGTTACTAAGAAGTTCATCGAGGTTAGCATTGATAGACCGACGAAGCTCGCGACGGGTTCCGCTTACGTAGGCTTGATATCTCGATGAAGGATGCCGTGCTTATGTACTGCATGCAATGCCGTGAATAGCGAACGGAAGTAGTGCCGCATGTCAGCAACCATGAAGGTGCGATATTGAATGCGGAAGTCGGTGTGAGGGAAGTAGGGGAGGACGGCGACGACTTGGTCCTGATGCCGGAACGCGGTGATGAGAGGACACACGGATTTGCATCCCCGGAGGTCATGCAACAGCTCGAGCTCGTTCTGTATCCTCAGGGGGCTGCTGGTCACGTAGATCTTCTTCAGTGCGACATATCGGGGTTTCCTGCGGTTGCCAGACGACGACCGCGCGTCGTCACCCAGTCTCCGTCTTTTCGCGGGAGGACCCGTCCATTTGTCGTATTCTGTTTCCTGATCCAGGTCCCAATCGTTCTGGTAGTGGTCGTAGAGTAGGTCTTCCGCCTTGTATACGGTCGAGAAAGTCCCTAACGGAGATTAATGTTAGCAGAGCCTTCGACGAGAAGGAACCGGGAAGGCGTACCCTCTCCGATTCTGTTGATCAGTCGGTACCGCTCCGATATGCCGGTGAAAGTCTCTTCGAGCTTCCTCATGTCCTCCTTAACTGACTCGTCGATCTCCTCCTCCGGGACCTCATCTTCGCGCTCGCTCTCTTCCGCATAGTTCGAGGCGTCGGTGTCCGTAGTCGCGCCATCATCCACGGCATGCTTGGGCCGCCCGGTGCGGTCCCCTCTGGGGGCAATATCCCGGTGTATCTCAAACGCGTCTGTCGCAGCCATATGTTGATTCGACATGGTACCGATCAATTGGGCGGATAGCACGCGGGGCTGGAGCGAAAAGTCAGCCGCGAGGGAGCGGAGAGCCGAGGATCTGCTTGGGCTGAGATCAACAGTGAATGGACAACGTCAATTCGTCCTCTGGAAAACCGTCACAGGGGGAGACAGTGTGCGGGAAGAGCGCAGAGTGCTGGCGTCGCGATCAGGGCTGCCTGTCGGGCTTGTCTTTATCTGTTGATCGCCGGCTGGATCGTGTTTGGCGTCGATCGAGGCTGCTCAGGGCGGCGTGCGGTGGTGCCCGATGCGGCATGGCGGTTCGGTGCGCGTCGGTCACAGGCGGTAACGGTACAGCCCTCCGCGACCTTGTGTATGGTCCCAGGCTGTATCGCACGGTATCGGCCGCGGCGCCGCCTGGAGCGCCCAAAAGGGCAAAACACAAACACCCACGGATCAACATCTCGACTCCGTCCCGCTTCGCCTTCTCACCTCAAGTCAAGGCCTCCCACGACTGCTCGCCCGCACAGTCGCCCGCCATGGAGGACAGAATAGAATTTGACATTAACGAATCCCTCAAGTACTACCTCAGCGACCCTGCGTCCGTCCCGACCCCCGAGGCCGATTCCGAGCTCCAGGACTGCGAGAATGACCCCGACCAGCTGTCAACCACCCTCATCGATTCCGTGCTGAACCCCATCGTGGATGCGGTCGCCGAAAGCCCCGAAGGATTGACCAGGCCCTCTTTCTTTGACTCGCTGCAATTTTTGCTCAAGTGTGTCCCGCCTTCTCCTGACCCCTCACGAGATTGTTACCCTGGTGGACATGATTCTGAACTCTTGACCCTTTCCAGATGCTGCGCCGCGATCCCCTCGAAAACCCTCAGCAAGATCCTCGATCTGATTGTGTCCGGCCTGGCCGTTGAAGCGGATGTGATCCACGGTGACCTCGAAGCCGACGAGCAGGAGGCCGTCCAGCACCACAAGCAGCTGTTGGAGATGTACGGCTTCCTGCTCCAGTGGGCTCTCTCGGCCGTCGAGATAAAAGCCGCGGAGAAGCCCACGGATGCGGTGCCCGCGCGTAGAGGCCCCGGTAAATCGGGCAAAGCCAAGGCGACCGCAAAGGACGGAAACTGGGACTGGACGGCCCAGATCCAGATTTCCATGGAGACGATGTGCAAGGTGATGAAGCTCAAGCTAGGCAAGATCTTTATGACCACATCAGACCGTGATACCTTCGTGAACCTGTTCACCCGCTCGGTCTATCTCATCCTGGAGAGCGAGCAGCGAGTCAAGAATATGGCGATCCGGATGCATGCGTTCAAAGTTCTGTGCATTGCCGTTAAACATCATGGCCATGCTTTCGGTATGCTCTTGAAGCATTTGCAGATCCCCCATTCTCGCTAAACTGATATATGTAGGAGCCCAAACGTCTATCGTACAAAGCTTGACTTACTTCGAGCATCTCTCGGAGCCCATGGCCGAATTCTTGCACATTCTTGCGGAGCAGTACGATTATCCGCAGCTCTCAGATGAGATTTTGAAGTATGCAACAGCGCTACCTTCGTGACTGAGTTGGGGCTAACGTTGTGTCAGGGAGCTCGCGAACAAGGAATTCAACTCAAACGACACAAGAGGCCCCAAGTCCATCTCGGCATTCATTGTCAGGCTCTCTGAGCTTGCCCCACGGCTCATCATCAAGCAGATGACGCTGCTCGCAAAGCAACTCGACAGCGAGGTACGTCCAGCACCTAGCCTTTTCAAGGTGGTCGTTTCTGACGCATCATTAGTCTTACACCCTGCGCTGTGCCGTTATCGAGGTCTGTGGAAACCTCATTTCAGATCTTAGCAAGCAGGAGGAGAGGAGCGATAACTACAACACGCAAATTAACGCATTCTTCGATGTTCTTGAGGAGCGGTTCTTGGATATCAATCCCTACTGTCGCTGCAGGGCGATTCAGGTTTATATGAAGCTCTGCGAGCTGGAGCAGAAGTTCCCAAAACGAAGACAGACAGCTGCAGAATTGGCGGCGAGGAGTCTAGAAGACAAAAGCAGCAACGTGCGAAGGAATGCGATCAAGCTGCTGGCTAAACTGGTCTCCACCCATCCATTTAGTGTGATGCACGGTGGTCAGCTCTCACATAAAGAGTGGTCTGCTAGACTGGAAGCTGTCGAGACTGAGTTGAATTCTTTGAAGCCCCCTCCAGAGACTCCTGGCTTGGCAGAAGGGGAAATGGGTGCCTCGCATGTTGACAGTGCGCTCTTGGACGATGCAACGCAGATGCCGGACGAGTCACCGTCGAAGGCCCCAAGAATGACAGAAGAGCAAAAGGCTGCGGCCATGGAAAAGGCAGCAGAAGAGGCAGCCACGTCTGAATTGCTCGCACGGCTTCAGTTGACGAGGAAATATTACATTGAAGCGCTTCGCTTTATCGAAGTCCTGCACTCAGCGTCAGGGATCGTCTCACAGCTGCTGTCATCCAGAAACAAGAGCGAAGTTATCGAGGCAATGGATTTCTTCGTGGTGATTGACGCGTACAAGGTCGAGACAGCGCGCACTGGAATCCGCCGCATGCTTCGACTCATCTGGACTAAAGGGAACAGCGATGAGGGGAAGGGTGTTCAGACGCATCTGATCGACTGCTACAAGGGACTCTTCTTCGACGCGCCCGACTCGTTCAGTCCTAATGACGCCGCCAACTACATCGCTCGAAACATGATCAGTCTTACATTTGGTTCTACGCAGGCAGAGCTCACTTCACTGGAACAGCTTCTCAGTATGATGATGAAAGCTGGCCATATCTCGGACGCCGTTATCGCAAAACTCTGGCAGGTGTACAGTGTACAGAAGAAGGAAATTTCAAGAACCCAACGCCGAGGTTCCATCATTGTTCTCGGTATGCTTGCTCTGGCCGACCCAGAGATCGTTGTCAAGGAAATCGAAGCAATGCTGCGAATCGGACTAGGAAGCTTGGGAAAGTCTGATCTCGTACTCGCAAAATACACTTGCATTGCGCTGCGGAGGATGACTCCCGGCCGGCAGGCAAAGTCCAAGGATGCCGGGATTAAGCTGCCCAACGACCATCCCGTCGTGACCAAGCTCGCGGCGATGACCGAAATTGCTTCGGACAGCAAAGAATGGTATGGTGTGGCGGAGCAAGCAATCAGTGCGATCTACGCTCTCGCAAAGCACCCGGACACTGTCTGTTCTGAGATCATTAGACGGAAAACGAGGGCTGTTTTCCAGCCGCAACTGCGACAACCTTCCCCTGGGAACACGTCTGTCGCAGGCGAGCAGAGACCGGGTACGGCTTCGAGTACCGGTCAGAGTCCGAAACAAAAGACTACGTCCTGGCCACTCTCACAGCTGCTCTTTATAGTTGGCCACATTGCGATCAAGCAGATTGTCCACCTCGAATTGTGCGAGCTCGATTTCAAGCGCCGCAAGGCTGAGCACGAGAAGAACAAGCCTGCCAACGCAGGCCAGCAGAAGAAGGGCGAAACAGCTGAAGATGATGAACTTGATCTTATCGGCGGTACGACTGAGGATGACTTCACGGAAGCAATGAATCACATCCGTGAACGCGAGCTCCTTTATGGGGAGAACTCCCTCCTGACAAACTTTGGGCCCCTGGTTACTGAGATATGTGCAAATAACAACGCTTATCCTGACCATAATCTGCAGGCTGCAGCGACACTGTGTATGGCAAAGCTCATGTGCGTGTCGGCGGAGTATTGTGAGAAGAATCTCCCCCTCCTCATCACTATCATGGAGAGGTCCGACGACCCCATCGTGCGCAGTAATGCAGTCATTGCTCTGGGTGACATGGCAGTCTGTTTCAACCATCTCATTGATGAGAACACCGATTTCCTGTACCGTCGACTCAACGATGACGATGCTTCCGTGAAGCGAACCTGTCTAATGACCCTTACTTTCTTGATTCTGGCTGGCCAGGTCAAGGTCAAGGGGCAGTTGGGTGAGATGGCTAAATGCCTGGAGGATGAAGACAAGAAGATTGCAGACTTGGCCCGCATGTTCTTTACTGAATTGGCGACCAAGGATAACGCTGTCTACAACCACTTCGTCGACATGTTTAGCCTTTTGAGTGCAGAGAAGAATCTCGACGAGGGAGCTTTGAGGCGCATCATCAAATTCCTGGCTGGCTTCATTGAAAAGGTACGCATCCTTCTTGAACATATGATCCTGCGACCCGATGGCTAACCCTCTTTGATTTTGCAGGACAAACACGCCAGACAGCTTGCCGATAAGCTTGCAGCTCGCCTTGCAAGATGCGAGACAGAGAGGCAGTGGAACGACGTTGCCTACGCCTTGTCTTTGCTACCGCACAAGAACGAAGAAATCACCAAAACTGTGAACGCAGGATTCAGGGTGGTCACAGCAGGCGCGTAACGGACTCAAGTCGAGAAGAGGTCCAGGGAGCAAGTGGCGATAGTGGTCTATGGAGTTACAGGCATTGGGTTTCCTGGCTTGGGTTTCAGTTTTCGGTAGCGGGCTGGCCGCAGACGTAATGGGATCATGATTGACCAGTTTTACGGCTATTTGGTTTCTGTCGTTGCTAATGACTTGGGTAGTATATATTCTTCCAGCGTCGTTTGCACATAGGTCTTATGAATTACTTCACGTTGTAGGAGTTGAAGTTTACTTAAGCCGCTGCGAATTCATCTCCGCTGCCATGTCTTGTCCACACCGGTTGTTAAAAACAAGAGCCTCTGAGTTCCAGGCAAGTCGAGCCGAATTTCAATAGAACTATGCAATACACGTGCGGCGGAAAGAAATCAATCAATCAAGTACAACGACAGCCATGAAGATGTCAGCCTGGCGTCGATACCACCGATTCAGGTCACCCACCGGAAATAGGAGAGTGAGAAGGGGCTACCAGAATTGACTATGACTATGGATAGATAAAATATATTAGAGTGAGGAGAGACGGGTGTTTAATTGTCTTTCCCCTAATAGTTTGCGCTGGGAAAATATATATCATTGACAGGTGGATTGGATTTCCATATTGGAGATGGGTGGATGGATATGAGTGCACTGCATGTACATACAAGTGACAATTATATGGCACTGTATACATATGCACCAGGATGGAAAGCAAGCTCGAAAAATAATATGAATATGATATGACCACTTCTTTCGATAAGTTGACAAGATTAAAAGACATATATAAGACAACTGATGTAGCTAACCAATTTGAAATATTTCCATCGATCTATTTGTCTCTCTCTCTTCCTCTGTTCAGCCCCAACAACCAAATTGTGTTCCTGTTCTGTTCTGTTCCGTACATGTACATTAAACAGGATGCGACAGAGAATTTATATAACCTCCGTGATCGCAGAACCTGTATATGATAAGATATCTATAACTGACCTAGACATACACACACACACACACACACAAAGGAAAACAAAACCCATACATGAGGAGAGATCTAAACCTGGAAAAAGAACAAAAAAAAGAAAACGCCAATCTAGAGTTGGGGATGTTTGACTCAATCAATCACCCCCCCGTAAAATATGTGCAGAGATGGCGACGGATAGATAGACAAGAGAAGAAAAGCAACCCGTCTTGTTCTTGTCTTGTCTATGTACCAGTCACCCGACTCTCTTCGAGCTTGAAATTGCCCTCATGCATCGCCTTGAGGACCTGTTTCCCTTCCTCGGTCAACTCCGGTTTTCCCGGCGGCGTGACGACACCCGTAAAGAAGCGGGGGACCCATTCCTCGTTCTTCGCCTTCCGGGCCGCGGCCTTTTGCCGTTGGCGCTCCTCAAGTTCCTGCTTGAGCTTCGTCGCCTGGCTGTACCGCTTGTCCAGGATGGCCGCCGTCACCTCGGACCAGAACTTGCGGGACTCGTTCGGCAGCTGGTCCTCGTCGGGCGGGAGGATCTTGCTAGCCGGGAAGAGCGGGGTGATATCGATCAGCAGTTGGGGGTCTTTCGACCCGGCTAGCGTGTAGTATATCCGCTCCTGCCAGGAGCCGGTGATCCGGGCGAGGACGTCCGCCTCGGGCACGTCGCTGATCTTCATTTTGGTGTCGTTGTCCGGGTCGTAGCGGAAGATGACGCCTTCGACTCTGTTCTGGGTACGACCCAGCCAGCCTTCCTCCAGGTACTGCAGAATGACTTTTATGCGCGTCTTCGGACACGTCATGTAGCATGCATCTGCCACGGAGATGGTGAGGGTGCCCCTCAGCAGACCGCCGAGGTGAGCATGAGGGTGCGTGAGCCGGTACTCCTCATCCCCCCAGTTCTTCAGCGTGATGAAGATCCCATGGTTATATTCGCCGGGACTGACGCGGATGCTGGTGCCCGTGAACTTGGCGCTGATCTGGTCGTAGCCGCGAGCCGAGACGCCTCGTTCGGGACAGTCGACATAGTAGGCGGAGACCGGAGGGTGATGCGAGGTCTGCTCGGTCAGGTAGGATATCTTGACCCGGGCACCGTTGCTATCCACTGCAGCGGTGCCATTCGCTGCTGCGCCGCCTTTGCCGGAGGAGGAGAGGACAGCGGGTGCAGTGTCTTCAGCCTCCCAGTTACACTGCGAGTAGGAAACAAAATAGTCAGTTCATCCAGAGTTCCGATCAATATAGAGCTGCATATGTGCGCCACCAACCCTAAAGAACTCTCCAAGAGTGGAATTGTACGGTTTGCACAGTTTGCCCTTAATATATTTCTGTTCGTCCCGTTCAGCACAATGTCCGACCGGCTGCGGACGAAAAGGTCATACCAGGTCCTTGGTAAACCAGAAGCGCAACACCTCGAGCATGCGACCCAGCGGCTCATCCGACTTGCCAATGCTGTAGTGATGGTGTCAGAAGGGGGGACGTCCTGTTGAAGACAGTGGTACTCTGACCTGACAAAGGTCTCCGGTCTGTCGAGGTAGTTCCAGTACTCTGTGCCCGGGCGTTTGGTCAGTTAGCTCTGTAGACTGGACAGCACGAACAGAGATAAAGGGGAACTGACCTAGGTTTGGCGTGGGCTCGAGAAGCTGTGCTGGTAAGGAGAAGTGGATATTCGCGATATCAGTGACCCCGATAAACCTATCGGATAGAGAAGACAGGCCACATCAGCGCGACGTTCCCATGTTCCGTCTTGTTGAAATCCGGTCTTTAACGGAGAACACGGGAGAAGATATCAGACGTACTTGCGGAGGATGGACAGGAAGGTCTTGATCTTGGAGGTCTCATCGGGGGCCTTTTCGGGGGCGGCCAGCGAGGTGGCCGCGCTGCTGGACGACATGATCGAGCTGACCGCGGACGACAAACGAGACGAAGAAGACGATGATGCCATGTAAAGGAGGACGGAGAGACGGAGCAGCGCACGGTCAACAGGCCATGGTCGTTCCTTGGGATCGAAGCCGACCTGGCGGTGACGTTTTGCCTCCGACGTCACGTCGCTTACACGGAAGACAAACAACGGGGTCTGGTTCTACAGAGAACATGACAGCAGGACAGGCCATATATATATAAGATATCAAGACTCTACCGATCACCACAAAAACGCAAGAAAACGGCACGATGTCGCTCCTCGTGAACGCGCCGCGGCTAACAGAGAAGCTAACGGCCAATCAGCGCACCACGGGGCTCCACGTCCGCCTCGCAGACGACGATACTCTCCCCCACCGTCTGTCTTCTCCTCTATGTGACAACGTAGAAAACACACACACACATATATATATATACTCAACCAGCCTCGCCAAAGTCATAATGCCCCGTCTGCGCCGCGTGCTGCGTCGCCCCCTTCTCCCCGACAAACATCCCCCCGCACGTGTTGCACCGGATCTGAAAGCTGGCCGTATCGGTGTAGTAGTGTTTGCCCTGCAGGATCCGGCACAGCTCCAGCGCCCGCTCCAGCACCACCGGGTCCGCCGCGTCGAAGACCTTGGTGTCGAAGTCCGGGGGCGCATACGCATGCGTGAACGGCGGATCCGACGGCGAGAGCGCGATCGTATCGTAGTGGATCCCCGAGTAGACCAGGATACACCGCATCGGCCGTCCCTCGTTGAATCGGTCCACCCGCAGCGTCTGGACGTCAATCGAGCAGATTTCGATATCGAAGTGCTTGCTGAGGATGCTGAGCTCGATCGCGCCGCCCCAGGCGTTCTCGCTCTGGATCCAGCGGCAGTAGTCGTCCGGCCGCTTCTCCAGCACCACCTCCGAGTAGACGTCCGGCTGTGCCTGGATCGTCTGGGCCACAATCGACCGGAGCTCCGTCATCGTGTCCATCCCCCCGATGAGGGCGCTGCCCACGGCGCGGAAGAGGCACGAGTTGTCGTCGGGCATGATGCGGAGCACGAAGGTGCCACCGTGCTCCGGCGACGGCACCTCCGGGGGATCGTTCTCGACATTCCCATGCTGCTTGCGATCTAGCGACAGATGGCCCGGGGGCTGCTGAGGGTTCTCCCGCTGAGCAATCGATCCCGCGCCAGACGGTGCCGGCCCGCTGCCTGGGGGCTCGGGGGCTCCCTCTTTCCTGGTCACGATGAGCTGTTCTCCGTTCAGGTTGACCCCGATGTCCGCGATCTTCTGTGTCGGTTCGAATTGGTCCAGCGGAAGCGGCTTCAGGTCCGGATAGCCGTACTTGACGTCGTAGGCCGTGAGCCCGGTCTTCTCAGCGATCTGGCTGCGGAGGGCGTCGGCCGTGGCAGCATCGTCGAGCGTGATGGTGGACTGCCCCGCAGGTCCACGGACTCGAATCCTCATTTCTTTGCGGGCAACCGTGGATGGACCGGGAGTACCCAACGTTCTGCCGCCGCCAGCCCTCTGGACAGAGGAAGGGATGATATGATCACCGCGATGCCAGCAACCAGGTACAGAAACGAAGTCCGGACGGGTTCAACGAAGCTAGCTCACCGCGGCGGAGGGGTATCGGACGGAAGCCGTGTGACGTAGATAAGGAAGAATCGGTTGTCTTCTTCGGAGTGCTGTATATATATGTAGAATGAGGAACAAAGGACACCCTTGTTCCAGACGGGCCCGACGAGACAGGACAGCTCAAAAGGAGACGAAGCGCAAGGGCAGGCCGAGGCCGAGGATGTGCAGCAGCTGCGCCATGACGAGCGGCGGCGGCTTCGCGCGCGCGGAGGCGGGGACGGCGACAGTTGCAGGAACAGAGCTCCGAGGGCGCGTCTGGCGCGCTTGCGGGCCTGCGTCGCAGCGCTGGTCGGGCCTGCAGAGCGCGTAGCATATCTACTCTGGATGCAGATATCTGGAGGATAGAATAGAGCAGAGATGACTGTAGGAAGGATTTCACCTACAACGCGACCGTCCTGTCCTGTACATACAGCATGCCTCACCGCGCCCGGCTTATCTTATCGCAGCTTCCTGGCCGGTCTCGTACCGTACCGTACCGTACCGTACCGCCCGGCGGCTCGAGACGCCGCTTAGTCATCCGCGTCGCATCCTTCAAGGCTCAACATCGTCTCCTTCGCAGCTCGACAGCGTCTGGCCGTTCGTATCGACCTGCTCTCGCGTCCCTCCCCCAGCAGGTCGTCCGTTGCAGTGCGCTTGACCGGTGCAGACATGGCGAAAGCATCTGCGGAGCCAGAGGCCGCCGAGGCCGCGTCGCAGCCGACGCCGCAGCCCGCGCCTGAAGAGCCCGTCAAGTCGATCGAGAACGATGGCAAGCCCGACAGCATCCCCGACGACAAGGACGATGGCGCCGCCGAAAACCCCGACGATCCCGCCAGCGAGGTGACCGAGGACCAGTGGAAGGCCATGATGGACGTCGTCATGGCCATCTACAACTACAGAGAAGAGGAGTGCGTACCCGCTCCAGGCCCCGAGAGCCTTCGTCGGCACTGGCTAACATAGCTCTCCCCCCCATCGCAGTGGCCATGACCCTTCACGGCTGTTCCATCGCAGCGTCAACAAGCGCAATGTCCCGGACTACTACGACATCATCAAGGAGCCCATGGCTCTAAGTATCCTGAAGCAGAAGATCAACAAGCGCGAGTACAAAAACTTCGCCGAATTCGTGCGAGACTGTGCTTTGGTGAGTGAGCACCGCAGCCCCGGTCCAACCTCCGCGCGCCTACAGCTGCTGACTGGAGCCATCCTCCCAGATACCCCACAATGCGCAGACGTACAACCGTCCCAAGTCGCAGGCGTACGAAGATGCGCTGGTCATCAAGGTGGGTGGACCGACGAAAACCGCTCCGGTTGACAAGGGTCTGACAGCCCCTTTTTTTACCATGCAGGATGTCTTTATTTCCGAGTTCAAGAAACTAGTGGAGCAAGGGATCATCTCCGCTGAAGTGGCGGAGCTACCGGACCTGGGAGAGATTCCCGAAGCGGATCCTCTGCCTCTTGAAGACGAGGACGAGGAGGAAGAAGATGAGGACGATGATGACGACGATGCCGACGACTCCGACGATGAAGGTCGTCGCAGGAGGAAGCGCGGCACTCGGTCGGCAGCCGGAAAGAGAGATGGTGGAAAGGATGATCCAAAGTCCAACGATCCCGAGTTCAGAAAGAAACGCGGAAGACCGCCGCGAGTTGACACGCCCATGGAAGCAAGGATCAAGGCGGTCCTGAAAGGCATCCGCAAATTCAAGGATCCAAGCGGCCAGCTCAAGGTCCGCCACTTTGAGAGATTGCCGGATAAGGCGCAGTATCCGGACTATTTCGTGGAGATCAAGGAGCCGATGGCGATCGACATCATCAAGAGGAAGTCCAAGCGGAAGAAGTACAACTCCGTTGACCACTTCATGAAAGATATGGACTTGATGTTCAACAATGCCAAGTCCTACAACCAGCCCGACAGTCAGCTCTACAAGGATGCCGTGGATTTGCAGGTGGAGGCGCATAAGTTGGCAGAGCAGGAGAAGAAAAAGCCCGACAGCGAGTATCTGATGGAGGACGGGCGCCTGCCGCTGCCGGACGGCATCCTACACAACGGTGAGCTGTGGAAAGTGGGCGACTGGGTGCACATCCAGAACCCGAACGATGTGACGAAGCCCATCGTGGCCCAGATCTACCGCACATGGCAAGATTCTGAAGGCCAAAAATGGGTCAATGCATGCTGGTACTACCGGCCAGAGCAGACCGTTCACCAGTATGAGAAGCACTTCTATCCGAACGAGGTGGTGAAGACCGGCCAGTATCGGGACCATCGCATCGAAGAGGTGCTTGACCGCTGCTTCGTGATGTTCTTTACCCGCTACAACCGCGGTCGACCCAGAGGTCTTCCTCCGGACAAGGAGGTGTACGTCTGTGAAGCCCGTTACAACGAGGAGAAGCACAAGTTGAACAAGATCAAGACCTGGGCCAGCTGTCTCCCTGACGAGGTCAGAGAGAAGGACTACGAGATGGATCTCTTCGACGCCCCTAGGAAGATCAAGAAGGTCCCCAGTCCTATCAAGCACCTGCTGAAGGAGGGCGCAAAGGAGACCGATGAGCTCCCAAAACCGACATGGGGTGCGGAGAATGCGCCGCCCATTGTTGGAGCAGTCCATTGTCGTCCCAGGGAAGAGAATGTGAGTGCTGCCAGATTCGTTCTCCCTCAGCAAATCCGCTGAAGCTGACACGTCTACTCCCAGGAATCACCTCCTCCAGAGCCCACCCCGTCGCCCCCTCCACAGCCCGTCCCTCAGCCCGCACTCCCTCCTGCTCCTCCTCGACAACCCTCCATAAGCCACCCACCAGCGCGCCAGAGCGTGGATAGCCAAGGTGACACCAACATGACCGGCACTGCTCCTCCACTGGCAGCGCGTTCGCCGGCAGCGCAAGTTCCTCCAGTCCAGAACTCGCCGGCCCCAGTTCCCCCGCCAGCTTATCACCAGCCCCAGGCGCCTCCTACTCCTGTCTACCAACCCGCCTTCCCGAACCGTGCCGGCAGCTACGCGCCGCAAACACCGCATCCGAGCGTCTACCAAGCTCAACCTATTCCTCCCCAGTACGCAACCCCTCAGCATGCTTACCCGTCTTACCAAGCGAACCGACTGCATGTTCCTCCGCCTGCGGTTTACAATCCGAACGCACCACGGCCGATAGAGGTCTTCCACCTCAGCGACGCTGCCAATGCAGCGATTCCGGCCGACATCCGTGAGCAGTTCCAGCGGGACGAGCAGGGCCACGTGCTCTTTTTCTCTACCCCACCGTTGGACGTGGTGCCACCAGTCCAGCGCGAACTGGGCCACTCCCTCAAGTATCTGGCAGCGAAGGAGGAACGACGGAAACTCGTCGAGGAGAAGAAACGAAAGGATGCTCACGAGCGGGAGGAACGGGAGGAGGCCGTGAAGCGTAGGCGGGCAGACGAGAACAAGGCCCTTGCCGAAAAAGTCGAAGTTCTGACCGAGAAGGCGATCGACGTCTTCGCGAACCAGATCTCGTCCGGCACCGACGAGTTATACAAGATGCTGTATGGGGACAGGGCGGAGGAAGCTAAGCTGGCCGACATCAAGGAGCGGGAGCGCAAGACCCTCGCGGACCGTCTCTCCCAGAAGCAGACCGCGCAGATCCAAGCTCAGTCAAAGACGCCGTCTTTTATCAGCCTCAAAGGCGGCGCCATGTACCTCGATGACATTGACCCCCGAATCTGAGAGACTAAAGTCGACTACTATCCATTCGACGATTCGATTGTATGATTTTATATCCACTTCTTTTCTGAGAGAGTGAGTTCTAGCTGTCTGTTTGTCTGTTTGAGAGAGAAGACTTGGGAAACCGACTCCAGGCAGGGGAGGGAGGCTTAGGCACGGTTTTTGTTTGTATGGGGCGCAACTATTACGGGTGTTAATCTATCTATCTATTTTATTATCTGAGCAACCAACCCCCTTTGCTTAGGTGTTAGATGAAAAAGCCTGCCCTTTTTTCTCTTTCCCCATCTTGATGTATGTATGTAGTAGTGTACAGCATAGCCAATATAACAAGAGAATAGACATGGGATGTGTCTTCAGCTGTCTATCCCGTTGAAATTTGTGTTTATACTTAGTGCGGTCTATGAAATCATTCTTATGCGTCATATTTGTCATGCAAATCGAACACGGATATATCCATGTACATATAAGTACGAATCCAGTACCTCAACCCATCTTTCTTAACCAGATTGAACAACACTTAGTTTTTTATCCCGCCCCCTTTGATAAATCCAAGACAGCAAGTCAACACCTTATGCACATGTACATGCAGCCATATATAATGGGACGATCCGATCAGACCAGACCAGACCAGACAAAGAGATATGATATATATAAAGAACCTGAATATAAATAAATAAAGACTAAAAGCTACTTCAACCATCCTTTCCCCCTCTGGTCCCTCCCGTCCCGGAACGTCCCTTTCTTGCCATTATTTTCCAGATATCTAGATACTTGCTACTGTTTCAGTCTCATTTAGCTAGCTAGGTAGATAATTAAGTTCGAATTTCAAGTTTTTCCTATTGCTTAGGAGTCTATTATACTGCTTTCAGACTCGTAACGATTCGCGTAGGTATACTGGCGTAGGTATACTTAGGTATAAAAGGCCAAAAACAAAGAAAGTCCAGTCCAGATCCTAGTCGAATTAAATTACTATTGTTAGTTATCACTTGCTGATACCCGTGTACTTTCAAACAGTCTGATATTGTATTTGCCACGGCTCGACTCGACTACTTAATAAATCACAAAACAGAATCTAAGGCTAGCTAAGGAAGGAGAGAGAAAGCTAGATCACAGTATGCCAAAGAGAAGTTAAAAAAAGGAACCACAATTATTTATCATATCTGTTTTAGTTGGTTGGTCCTATGTTGTGTGTATTTTCGTAATCTGCATTGCTAACTTATTTAACTGTAGTTTTTTTGTTTTGTGTCATTCTTTTATGTGTTTGTACTGTATGACGTTATAGTGCAGGAGTGAAAAAAAAGGGAGAAGAAAAAAGATCGAGGCATCATTTATTCATGGACAGGGAGAACGATGATGAAGTAATCGTGCTCAGAAACTGTGCCTGAGTGGGGAGAAGGAAAGGTAAGGGAAGAAAAGAAAAAGAGAAATGTACACATGATGCCAGCTGGAAATTGGATAGGTAAAGTGAATGTCTCAGATATTCAGAATGATCGATTCGGTCTGAAAATAAACAGAGACTATGTAATTAAGGATGTGGTAAGACGCGAAGTAGACTGTAGGACTTCAGTAGCTCTTGAACACCGTTTTCCCAAAAAGACATGTATCTAAAAAAATGACCGCGTGCAAATTGGACGCTCAATAGATGTGTAAAACCGTGGGACCGCTGGATCATTCTATGCAGTATGTGTAGTCAGGAAATAGAGGTTTCGAGGAGCAAACAGGAGCGCCATGCGTGCCGCACAAAATATACATGGATTGGACATATGTCATGCCCATTAGGAGAAGACCGCGACTCTCCATTCCAATTCGAAGGATTCTCAAGTTGTTGTCATCATGGTTGGACGTCCGCATCTCGTGCTGGAGTTGTCTCCTCACCGCTCGAGGCAGGCTTGTTGGAGCTCCAGGTGGCGCTGCTCCGTTTACCGTTCTCTTCCTCTTCCATCGAGAAGACCAGGTCACCCTGCTCTTCGTCGATCTTGCTCGTGGTGACAGGCGACGAGACAGTACGATCAAGACGGCTGCTGGGAGCCTGCCGGGCAGAACCAGGATGGAGTGACATACTGCTGAGCTGCTGGGATATCATAGACATCGACGATTGACGCGCGGGGCTCGAGACAAAAGGAGAGATGTCTCCAGAAGGCCGGCTGCCGATCGGTTGCAGGCTGGGGCTCGAACCGAAGTTCAGGGAAGACTCGCGGAGGGGAGATCCGACATGATTGAAGGTGGACGAGCCGTGGGCCTCTTCTTCTTTCTTCTGTCGCTGCTTGGCAAACAGCGCTCCAAATCTTGACGGACTGGAACCCAATGGAGACCCAAATTTAGTCGAGCTTCCCGCCAACCCTAGACCACTGAGGTCTCTAATACTCGAGCTCAATTCCTGCTCTGTGCGAGAGAGCCTCCTCATCTTCTCCTGGGGAGTAAGCACATCATCATGTAGACTACCCGGGAGATAGTCTTCCTCCATCGGGAAATTGTTGTCATCCCAGTCGTCCAACACTGTCGGCCGTGGGACACTAGCCGAGAGCATCTTAGGCCTGGCCATTCTCTGAGAGTGTAGGAACCGTGGACCAAGCGGATCGTCCGGGACTGCGGGCGGAGAAGATCCCAGGGCCGACGATTGCTTCCTCAGATCAGAGCCGTACGCGGTATCACGAAGACTTCTGAGTGCATCCGAAGGAGCTCCGAATCTCTGGGCGGGGGGTGACGAGAAGTCGAGGCCGAATTTCGACGGCATCGAAGCTGCCACCGGCCCATAACGGGCGGCGTGTGATATTCCCTGGCTGTCGAATGACGCCGGGAGGGGTGCATCGAGAGCCGTGAGATGCTTGGGAGATGCGGGGAGTCGAATATCGTCCCCTGGTGATCCGTACTTCGTGTCTGACACGAGACCCGCGTCGATCGTCGGGATTACGTCGTAGGAAGGCTGTTGCTGTTGCTGCTGCTGCTGCTGCTGCGCATGTAGAGCCGCAAACTCGTCCTGGCCAGCGTAAGGATAGGCATATCGAGGATCGTGTCCATTCATGCGCTGCTGGGATAACACAGAGTTGGTAAGCGCAGAATCCTGGTTGTGATAAGCCTGCGGATTCACCCGGCCACCCAAGTTCAGATGCCCTCCAGCCATTCCCAGGCCAATGTTAGGTCTGTTCACCCGTCGCCCATCCGGCAAGATATGCGCCAGCGCACACTTTGCTCCAAACTTGCAGTTGCCCTAAAGACACTATCAGTCAGCCTTCTCTGTTTCAAATCCGGCCGGACCAGGTGGAGAGAGGTGAGGATCCCGGGAAAAGGGAATTCCGGCCCAAGGGGGGAAATGATGGCACCGTGACCCAGCGTACCTTTGTGAAGTATTTGCATGGAGCAGAGTCGACGGCGGCATCGGTCGAATGCAGGAAGGGACAGGCAGGGCCGGCCTGGCAAGCTCCCTGACGGAAGAATTTGCAGGGGACATGCTTGGTATCTGGATGTCGACGGGTGAAACGAATCAGCTCCCCGAACAGACGACCGACCAAACACCAAAAACAGGCGTACTCTTACTGCTTGGGTTAGGGGGACTGCGGGCAGGCATCTCGAAAGGCATTGTGCCCGACATGTTGCGGGAGTGGCCGTTCTGGAGATGGGCGCCCGGGCCGGAGGGCACGGGGAGGGGACCACGATTCCTCATGTCGCTGGACAGGCGATTCTGCGAACGGGCGGCGCTGGGATGAGGGCCAGGAGGGTTCCGGGGTGCTGGCAGCTGGTGTTGGTGCTGCTGCATCGCCGGCAGGGAGCGAGACTCAAGAGAAGGCCGGTCTGGAGGGGTCCCGGCTGGGAGATTTTGACTCGGGGCGGTTTGGTGGGGGTTTGGAACGGTCGATGAGGCGGCGGCGGCGGAGAAGCCAGGCAGAGGGCCCGCCGCGGTCAACGGGGGACTCAGCAGATGGCGATGATCGTGCTGGTGATGGAGGTCGACGAGGCTGGCGGCAGACATGGCTTGTGGTGGATCTGTTCGTGCTTGTTCTTCTGTCTTCGTCGTCAGACGGCCGGCCTCCTGCTGACTGCCCCAGCACAGTCTCTGGCAGGTCGGGGAGATGGAACGGGGGCAGACAGAGGCTCAACGTGCAGGATGATAAAGAGAGAGAGAGGATGAAAGAGATCACAGACGATGGAGACAGAAAGAGGACCTGGGGAAAGTTAAGCCGCCGCAGCGCCCGACCAGACCCGGCTCTTCTTCCCG
>NW_027192530.1:2375486-2394583 GCF_041956765.1 Thermoascus crustaceus | reverse complement strand
CTCCAAGAGCATGCATCCAGAAAAGCGTCCCACGGGCTAGTGGCAGCTAATCAAGCGGCAGATCTGGCAGCAGAAGCTCCTGATAGCTAGCGAGATAACGTATCGCAGACCTGGAGAGACGCTCGGCCCTTTGCCCGGCCGCGAGGGGTTCGGTGATGCTGGAGATGGCTGATAGTGATGCTGATGGTGATGCGGACAGCGCTCTATCCCAGCATCACTGCTGCTGCTGGCACTCGTCTCATCCAGTGCATTGTCCATCGTATGCATGTTCAGGCCCAAAGCGAGCATATATGGCAGGTATGATCCTCCCCAGGCACGAAGGATTCCCTGTCAAGCTAAGCAGTGGCGTTTCGTCCCATCTTCTGCCGTGCTGTCTGTCTATACTATATTACTTGTAGGTACTCTCATCATAACCCTGCTGGACAGCTCCAGTGCTCCTCTCCTACGCCAGATCAACACCACACCTTGCCCTCAGAACCTCCTGTTGCGGTGCTCGCATGTGGTGCTGGATATCTGGACCCCTGTCAGGCCTCAGGAGCTCCGGAGCTCAGGGTTCCACCGTCTCCCCGCTCTTGCGTCAATCGCGCTTCGTCTTTATACATCTTACATGCCTGTACATCCTCTACGGCAAGACTCGGCACCTGCATGGACACCATGCCAAGGAGGCACCGCTATTAGTCGAGTCTCGAGGGCGGCGGTCAGTGATATACTCAGAAAAGAGGCGCCGATGTTACGCGGATCTGCAGGGATAAGACAATGCACAGCCCAACGGCCGGTGGGCCAAGACCGGGATCCTCATTGCATTCATTAGGCCGTCAAGCTCTGTGATCTTCATACATTCTTCAGGTTTTACGTCCGCCACGAGGACAGTCCTTCACCTGATCCCTCGTAGGAGCTCTGCTGCTTTGGACGTCGTGGAGAAACTAGCTGCAGCTAGGGTGAATAATGATACTGTGATCCAGACCCCATGTGGCTCCGCTCCTGTCCATCTGATCCACCTGGACCTCGTAACTAAATACTCGGCTGCTGTAAGCAGATGATTTGATCCATCCAGGTAACATGCACCTGCATCGACGCACCTACCCGTTTCCCTCCGCCCATTCCTGGGCACTTTCACGATCTAGCTTTCCGGAGGATCATGCGTGGTTCTTGGCTCCGGGATGTAGCTGCAGGTTTATAAATATGCCTTAATCAATCAGCCTTAGTTGTTTGATCTTAGCCCAGACCGGTGTCTTCATCTTTCATTGGTGTACTGCACCTATTGCTTAGAACGTCCCTTCAAGTCCCAGTGACTCCTATGTTCAGCGTTAGTCAGACGCAAAGGGACAGCGAGGGTCATGAGCTCCAAACCCATAGGTCCTCCTTGGTCGTATCTTCCGGCAGCACCTCAGTGCATCTCTCCCAGAGGTCTCGACAGATCTTCTTCCGGACATGAACATGCTTCCGCCACTCCGTCCACTCCCTTTCGACCTGTATCCTCTGCTCCGCAGACACAAGAACGCTGCTATCGTCGTCTCTGCTGCGTAGCTTCGCCAAACGGTGAAGGGTTTCAGCCCTTTCCACTTCCAATTTGGAAACCTCGTGCCGCAGCTCGGAGATGGGAACTTTCGCACAGAGCACAGCCAGTTCCCCTCTCATGCTCTTCTCGCTGGCTTTATAAGCGGCGAGCTTATCCTGCAGCTGCCTGATCTCATCGTCGATGGCGGCAAGAGCCTCTGGTGTCGCGTCATCGGCCGGATCCTGAAGAGCATGGTAGACGATCTGCTTGCCTAATTACAACAAGGATACTCAACTTTCTCCGTTCATAGTGGTCAATGCAAAATGATGCACGTGTACTCCACAAATCAAGAGAAGAGGGAACGGAACCAACCAGAGACTCTTCCCTCGACCTGCTTCCGCTCGTGCATCTCCTTCAAGGTTTTCGCAGCATATGCTATTCCCTGTACGTCAGTAGACAAAAACTCCAATCTGATATAGATGAGCGAGAGGCTCAGCTCAGTTCAGTTCGTCTGACATTTAGTGACCTTGTTATGCAAGTTGGCTGAGATGTCGATGGCCTGCCATTGATTGAGCGCATTACGATTGGGCTGGTCACAAATTCCACAGTAGCAGAGAGAAGACGGGTCTGAGAACGAACCGAATAGGGACGACTAGATGGAACGTCATTTATTTATTATTGAATGTAGAAAGAGAACCGGATTCTGCGTCTTACTTCTGCGTGCCTGCCCGCGGCAAAAGAGAGGAAGTTTAGCGAACCAACGCCATCTTAGACATTGTAGTATCGACCATCAAAACCAGCGAGGGACTCACGGAGATAGTCCATTATCATTGCAGCTCCTTTATTGGCCAATATATGTGAGTGCCGTGCAAACCCTCGCTGGTGTTGTCCCTTCTTACCATCCTCGAGGGGAGTCTTGTCTGCCTTCCCCTTCTTCGGTGCCATGGTGGGGGGAGTTCAGAGAAATGATCGGTTACGAAGAATTAGAGTAGATATTATATGGAACGTAACGTGATTAAAAGATCTTACATGAAAAAAGAGCGATGATCGAAATCCAACATGGGACACCCTCAGCATAAGGGACAAAGCAGGAAGGAGATTTCTAGACCGAGAAGAATATATCACGTGAAAACTTTACGATGCAGCGCAAATCTAAATCCAACCACGAACACAGAGATGACTAGGATATGCAAAAACAAAAGAAAACATTGCGAGATGTAGATGATGAAGAAAATCAGGCCAACTTCCGCCACTGGTATTCGATGTCTCGTGGTTGAGCACACTCACCAAAAGAAAAAGAAACCATCGCCAATTAAACTCATCAAAACATTTTCAACGGGAAAACTCCTCGACGCTGTACAACAAAGTGAAATGACAAAAAAGGGTTCGGGGTATCACATGACGACCTGGTTGCAAATTAGTTCTGAACAGTAGGGGATCACGGGTATCAGAAACTTACGCAATCGCTTTCGGTTTTGCCTTGTGGCACTCCCATTTCCTCGAAGGTCTTGGGACCCTTCCCTGGTAGACCTCCGGAGGTGGTTTTCGCTGGCGGCGTCTCAGGCTTCTGTGGCGGCTTGCTCGCGGGTGTCGAGGACGTGGAACCTCTTGACGGAGGCAGGGACTCGCTTCGTGGAGGATAAGGCCCAGAAGATGGAGGACCAGACGGCCGAGGAGACTGCGGTAGTCCCTGACCCCCTTGCTGGGGAACAGGTGCTCTCCCGTCCGGAGGACCATATGGCTTGGCCGCATTTTGATTCGGAGGTCGTCTCCTGCCAGGACCGGGGGGGTCCATAGGAGCAGAGTAGCCGATGTCTAATTTCGGCGCACCAGTAGGGCTGTTCATATGACCTGGTTGTATCTTTGGAGATTGCATGGGAGTGTGCATTGGAGAGCCCTGTTGCCGGTAACCCATGGGTCCTGCTCCTCCTGAAACAGCACGGTTTGGCGGAGGTGCACCAGCGTAGTTCCCAGGGGGCGGCCGGATGTTGGGATTAATACCGAAGGCAGAGCTCGGTCGGGGATCTGGTCCATAGTAGTTCGACTGACTACCAGGCCGAGAGTGTGCGGAGCCCGGTCCATCAGGGTAAGGTGCGGCAGAACGCTGTGCCATCGGATCATCATCTGATATTCTCATTTTTGAGGGGTCGGGCATTTCGAGGTTCTCTTGAATCGGTGCCACAGATTGTCTTGCAGAATAGATCGAAGAGTTTCTTCCGTGAGATCCATACTGCGACTTGATGCGGGCGATAGCAACCTTCTCATGGTCTTTTCTGGATAGGGTCTTTGATCGGGATATACTCTCGATTCGGGATGTTGCATCCTTGTTGCCATTTGCAGCAGCTTTGGCGTACCAACTCCTGGCTTCCTTAATATCGACGGGGACATAGATTCCAATCTCGTAGAAATACCCTAAAGCGAACTCCGCAGTCGGGAGACCACTTTGAGCGGCTCTCTGGGCATATGTGAAGGCCATTTCATCGTTTTTTTCAAATACGCCCTCATGACCGCAGAGGAACCACTTGCTGATCGCCATCTCCGCTTCGGGCTCACCCTGACGCGCGGCCAAAAGATTGTAATGCAAGGACAAAGCAGGGTTGAAGTCGCAGCCAAGCTGGCAGAGTTCATACGCTGCACCCATCTTGACTTGGGCTTTCGCGAATCCATGGTATGCAGCCTTTTCGATGTTGATCCGGGCGCCGTTGAGATCGAGGGGAAGATACTGATCCGGAACGTTCACCTGTGGCAGTTCTCGTGCAAGAAGCATCCCGTATACCTGAGATTCTTCCGTTAATACCGTGGTGCAGTGATATAGGTCTTGTCACTTACATAGGCTCCCTGAGGGGCGTTTTCATCACAAGTCTGTGCTGCCAAGCGGATATAGTCCAAACCGATTTGATAATCTTGATGCTGTCCATGCTGACCAAGAAGTATCATCATACCAAGCCGCTGTCACAGGAAGTTTAGTGTGAGTGTAAAGAGGTACAATGGAGACGACTTACGTAGTAGGAAGCAGAATCGCCGAGAGCGACGCCCCTTTCGTAATGCTTGATAGCCTTTGCAGGTTCGTTTGAACTTTCAAACTGCATCCCCATTCGATATTCAGCCCTGGCATAGCCCTTCTCTGCAGCTCTGGCGTAGCAGCGGAACGCCTCCTTTTTGTCTACCCGATACCCAAACTTTCCAAATTCGAGCCACATGCCCTTCATGAAGTCTGCTTTAGGATGATGCTGATCCGCCAAAAAGTTCACAATATTCATCGCATCTGTTCTCAGCTGACGCTCGATTTGGGGAGTCTGCGGTCTCGGAGGCTGGATAAGTGACATGCGAAGTTCGTTCTGCATCGCGACCTCAACGTAGGTCAGAGCATCTTGCGCCCAGGCGAGTTGCATTTCCGGGTCATTGGAGGCGAGGACTGCCACTCTTCCCTTTTCTAGATTTGCTTCCTTTTGCTCATCGGTGGGAGGTACGTTCGGCGGGGGGTTCCGCAGCACAGGAAAAGGGGAAAAGTTGGGCTGATCCATGGTGTCGTACGCGGCGCTCTGTTCATAGGCATTGACTCCGTTGCCGTAGCTATTCGAGTGAATCCGAGTCTGGTGAGCGGCCGAGGAGGTGCGGTCCGGAAATTGAGAACGATCATATTGCGGCGAGGACTGCTGGCCGGACACCCTATTGGGGCCTCGGGCTTCCTGCTCGAGGTGAGCAATGTTGTCCTGCATGTTCTCAGGTACTTCAGGCATAACCCTGGGACTCAGTCAGCGACACACGCGACAAAGCGCCCGAGGTAGGGAAAACGCATGCGAACCTTTGGGGGGAGGGGGATATAACTTCTGGCATGTAAAAATCGTCCGCGCCCCCTGGATAGAATGTTGCACCTAGCCGCGGCTGCCCACGGCCAACCGGCCTACTCATGGTCAGGGCGGGGCGTTCTTGGGTATGTAAGTTCTTGCTGTTCGCGAAATCAGACACTCCGCGAGGGGTAAAAGAAGGTCAGACTCCGATTATTCAGACGCTGCTCATCAAGGTATAAACACGCGAACAGATATGGGATCTTTGAGAGGGTATAGCAGAAAGAAAATGCAGGATCTTCAAAACCCTTGCTGATGAAATTCTGCGTACCGCGAAGGACAGAGCGGCGCAAAAAGGTAAGTGTACTGACGCTTGGGCGCTGCCAGACAGACGTACGACCGGGTTGGGAAAGGTATGCACGCCGTGTCTTTGAGGACGCGGGGTGCTTCACGGCAATTGAGAGCAGTCAAGATGCTTATGGATGAGACACTAGAGCCAGCAGTTGGGCTTTTGACGAGATCCGGGACTCCTTGAAGGGTCCGTCAGGCGCTCTGTCAAGAAGACTGACGTCCGTTGGGCTTTCAAAAGACTCATTCTTGTCGTGTCTAGCGTTGGCTTAAGAAAACCGATCGAGTCGGCCGCCCGGCCGGTCTGCACCGGTGTGCCCCGTTGGTTCTCCCAGGCGCTCACTAACGATGGGGCTCCCAGCACCAGCCACAAATAGGAGAAAATCAGTGACCAGAGTATTTTTATCTCTCCCGTCCAAGCAACCCCAGAGATCTAGATGCGGCTAACGGTGCACAGCCTTTTTCGACCTCTTCTGACGTCGTCAGCTACCTTCATCCATGTTTCTCTTGCAGTCCAACACAGTCCAGGGGAAACAGCGTGGGCTACGAGGCTCGTAGGCAGAATAATGTTGCCAAAAGGCCTCAATTCGCTGCGCCCCCTTAGCTACTATTGAGAAACCGATCAGGCGCCACTGGCGTCTTCGGCGCACCAACAGATCCGCGAGCAACAATACGAATAAACGATAGTCTCCGGGAGGACGGAAACAGGAACAGAACCCGCGAGCCGCCATGGAACCACAGGTGGAAAATTTCCATCACCCCTATTCTCCGTATGACATACAGCTGCAGTTTATGAGGGCCCTGTATACATCCATTGAAAAGGGAAAAGTCGCCATCTTTGAATCCCCCACTGGTAAGAGTAGCAGGCCTGCAATGAAGCTGGCGTGCAATTTTCTGATCGCAGGCTGTAGGTACTGTATGTGACTGTCTCTATTTCTTACGATCGTATTCGCATTCCTTGTCAAAGAGGGAAAAGTTCTCACTACACTGGGAGAGGGGGGAGGGGCAGTAGGGGGGAGGGGCAAAACGTTTCGTGCTCCACCACAGCTACCGAGTGGCATACGAAGACCACTAGCCCCTCTTGGATGCTCCTTCTAGAAGCACGCTCATAATTGCTAGTTGCTGTATGCTGATTTCTGTCCGATTAGGGAAAATCTCTGAGTTTAATATGTGGATCCTTGACATGGCTTCGAGATCACAAACGCAGGGCCTTTCTCGAAACAATAGACGATCTGTCAGGTCAGAAGTCTGAATGTACTCTATTCGTTATAGCAACTAACTCTATTATAGGTGATGATGAACCGGAATGGATGCTGGAGTTCGCAAAGCGCGAGAAGAGCCGGGCAGTTACAGAGAAAATAAAAGAGCTTGAAGCCCGACTGGCAAAAGTCAGAGCTGAAGAGGAGAAGCAAAAGGAAGATTTATTGAGAAGGCCTAGAAAGAAGCAGGTAAGACCTGGCCCATTCTGTTAATCTAGAGGTAGGGATTGTATCGCTTAAGGCGCAGAAATTCGATTCTTCTACAGGAGGACCAGACTTGCAAGATGAAAGTCAATTCGAACTTGAGGATTACGAGAGTGACGGCGAGGATGGAAAGAAGTCATCAACTGTCGGAACCAGTAACGTCGAAGGTCTTTCTGCAAGCACTCTGGCATTGCTCGAGCGCTTTCAGGGCCAGTTTTCGACGCAAAAGAAACCCGGAGAGGGCGAGGATGACGACGAGATAAAAATTTTCTACTGTTCAAGAACCCATTCTCAATTGACGCAATTTGCGCATGAGCTACGTCGTGTCACACTTCCTCCAAGCTTGCCAGATGACCTACTAAAGCCTAATGAACCAGAACGTTCAGCAGGAGAAGACACAGGCCTTGAGGAAAGGGTGAAGCATCTATGTCTTGGGTCCAGGAAGAATTTGTGCATAAATCCGAAGGTATCTGCTCTCGGAAACGCTACCGCAATAAATGAACGTTGCCTGGATCTACAGCAACCGGGAGTTTCTGCAGAACAGAAATGCCCCTATCTGCCGTCGAGAGAAAACGAAGAACTAGTGATTGAATTTCGTGACCGCACTTTAGCAACCGTTAAAGACATTGAAGATATTGGGAAAGTAGGCAAGCAGCTGGGCATATGTCCATACTATGCCTCTCGTTCGGTTATCAAGCATAGTGAGGTGAGTTCCCTATTGGCGTTATGTCTGTTCCGTTGCTAAATCACACAAGATCGTCACTCTTCCGTATCCGCTACTTCTTCAACGAGCGGCTCGAGAAGCTCTCAATCTCTCTATTAAGAACCATGTGGTCATTATCGACGAGGCGCACAACCTCATGGATGCGATTTCCAACATCCATTCAGTCACAGTTACTCTTGGTCAGCTACGGACTGCCCTTTCTCAGCTGTTGATGTATGCACAGAAGTATAAAAATCGTCTGAAGGGAAAGAACCGGGTCTATGTCACCCAGGTTATCAGGCTCGTCAGTTCGATTGCGAACCATCTTCAGTTCATATCCGAAACTAGCCAGTCATCCGAAGGCTCTGTCCTGCCTTCAGACCTTATGGCAGGAAAAGGAGTCGACCAAATTAATCCGCATAAGCTATCTCGATACTTGCAGGAGAGTAAGCTGGCGAGGAAGGTTGACGGATTTGTTGAGAACTCTCAGCGAGAAAAGGGTAGTGAGAGAGCTACAATTCCAGTCTTATTCCATATACAGAGTTTTCTCCTACCACTGATGAATCCATCCGCAGAAGGACGAATGTTCTTTGCAAAGGTGCAGGGAGATGTGCAACTCAAGTACATGCTGCTTGATCCAACAAATCATTTTCGGGAGATAGTGGAGGATGCCAGGGCAGTTATCTTGGCTGGAGGGACGATGTCTCCTGTAAGTGAGCGACTGCACATGTTCTGGCCGCTCGTCGCTGACAGACTCGACAGATGACCGATTATGCGGACTACCTGTTTTCCTACGTACCGCCCAGCCGCTTCGACACATTTAGCTACGGCCACGTCATTCCGCCGGAGAATTTAACGGCACGATCTCTTGTCAGGGGTATTCTTGACACCGAGTTTGACTTTACGTACGAGACGCGTAACTCCGAAGCGATGGTAGGTTATGCTCCTTTGACTTTTTAACCGCGCTACGTGGTAAGTGAGTGCTCGTTCTCACATCTTACCTTCTAGATTATCGACCTTGGGCGAACTATCTCAGCGCTATGTCAGGTCATACCTGACGGAGTTGTGGCTTTCTTCCCCAGCTATGACTATCTAAGGCAAGTTCTGAGCAAGTGGAAGGAGACTATTGTAAGCGACAAAGGTATGACCATTCTTGCACTCATCGAGAAGAACAAGTCTGTCTTCTATGAATCTCAAGATAAGCCCACAAAAACGGAGGAACTGCTCCAGGAGTACTCGACTGCAATCGACTCCGGTTCGGGGGGTCTTCTCCTGTCAGTCGTTGGTGGGAAGCTGTCGGAAGGCATAAATTTCTCCGATAAGTTGGGGAGGGGAGTGCTCATGGTCGGCCTGCCATTTCCCAACATACGCAGTGCAGTTTGGCAGGCAAAGATTCAACATGTCGAACAGAAGGCCTACGAGCAGAGCTCCGGTTCAGAGGAAAGTAGAAGAGTCAGGTCGAAGGCGGCAGGGAGAGACTTCTATGAGAACGCATGCATGAGAGCGGTGAACCAATGCATTGGGAGAGCGATCAGGCACCGCAATGACTATGCGTCCATTGTCATGATGGATAAAAGATACGATACGGCCCGTGTACAGGGTAAACTACCCGCGTGGATCAGGCAGAGCCTTGTCACAGGCGGAGCTATGCGGACAGCGGGGAGAACTGTAAACGACCTTTCGAACTTCTTTCGAGGACGAGCGAACTAGATATATAGATAGATAGATATCACAAATTTGAAACCTGGGAATTTCGGGCATTGTAATGAGTTCAAGGCTGCATGACTGGCTGAACAGGTCAATCGTTCGTCTGTGGGCTCAGACAGACTTGGGGATCGCAATGATAACCTCAGGTTTACTCCGTAGAGAGATGACTGAATGCCTAAGGTTCCAAGTTCCCCGGATATGTAGCCCGACACACGTGACTTCCAGTCGCTGCCCTCGCCAAGGAAAATCAGGGTTTGGCCCTACACCCAGCAAGCGAATGGTTAGCGCACTAGCTCAGGCCCGAGAATTCAACATCTGAGCCAGCAGCACACCACGACCGCATACCATCGCCAAATTCTCAGACCGGTCTTGTCGAGCACAGCACCGTCGACAAGATGCCTACCCGCTTCAGCAAGACAAGAAAACAGTGAGTGAAAAAGAATTCCTTTTTTCGTTCCTTCCTTTGGCACCACACCGGTTTGCGCAGCCTCGAATTTCCGCGGCGGGAGAAAGAAGAAGAAGGGGACATCGCCAATTTCAATTTCCTTGAACGACACACCTTACACGTTACTGGATAAATTGCTGACTTTCGCTTCTCTCTTTTCCTACAGCCGCGGTCATGTCTCCGCCGGTTACGGTCGCGTTGGCAAGCACCGCAAGCACCCCGGTGGTCGCGGTATGGCCGGTGGTCAGCACCACCACCGTACTAACCTCGACAAGTACCACCCCGGTTACTTCGGTAAGGTTGGTATGAGGTACTTCCACAAGACCAACCAGCAGTTCTGGAAGCCTGTCATCAACCTCGACAAGGTACGTTTCGCAGAGTCCGTTTCGGGGAAGCGTTGGGGAGGATTGTGTATACACTCGGGTTTTGGGTTGGGATGAGGAGAACGGAAACAATTGGGGACGACAAGAAGACTGCTATAAGCGATTGATGGACGAATTGGGACTGATTGAAAATGCTTGATATATAGCTCTGGTCTCTCATCCCCGCCGAGAAGCGTGAGGCCTACCTGAGCGGACAGAAGACCGACACCGCTCCCGTCATCGACCTTCTCCCTCTCGGCTACTCCAAGGTCCTCGGCAAGGGCCGCATCCCTAACATCCCCGTCGTTGTCCGCGCGAGATACTTCAGCCGCGACGCTGAGCGTAAGATCAAGGAGGCTGGTGGTGTCGTTGAGCTGGTCGCATAAACGGGATCATGATTTGATAAAAGGGGACAAAATGGGATATTGTGGGGAAGAAGAGAGTGTGCTGTGACTTTTGGTCTTTGTACCGGATGAGTATGATGGATCTGTTTCGCGAATCGATTATAAAGAGAACAGATTCATTACACAAAATTAAGGAAAGCGCGGATCGGGGTTATCGATTCGGATGCTTTTTGAAGGGTTTTGTCTGTGTTGTGTGTGTGCAACGAGCATAGCATAGCCTCCGGACGTCTTACGATCTTATTTTAACTCAAAAATACCATAAGGAGGAATTTCTTCATCTTTTTCTCTCTTCGTTTCATTGTCCATCCTGTCCCTAATCGGCTCCTTGATACGCCAATTACTGGTTGCAGGCAGATACCTAACGCCAGTGTACAGTGTCATGGGCATTTGGTCAAGAGCAGAGTTTACCTGACAACACAATATCTTGATTCTATTGTTTTTTCTATACACATAAGCACGTCAGAGGTAATGTATCAACGGTATACATATACTTCCATGCTTAATTGACATCAATCTGTACATTTAGTTCGTCAAGGCATGAGCATGACATCATTCGCGAAGAATTTTCTATACAGTCAATCCGCGGCGCGATTGAAGAAAACGCTATTCCGCCAGCCTACATCTTCGATTCGCGAACCGAGCCAACCCTGGCTGGGCCGTCATCACCGGCAGACAAAGTCTCACCGACGAATCTGACAACCTCGTGGATCATCCCGGGGGTGACCTCATGGCCCGCCTTCTCGAAAATGATATCCTCAAACGAGACACCTCCATCGGCGAACCAACCGCCGGGGGCGATGGCCTTCTTCAGCCAGGTCAGGATCGACTCGCCCCGATGGTAGGGCACCAGCTTGTCCGCTCCGCCGGAGAGGTTGAGGATCTTCTTCCCGGCCAGACAGCGCGTCAGGAGCGGGCGCAGAGCCTCCTTCTCCTTCTCCAACGGCTCAGGCAGGGGGCCATCTCGTAAGGGTTCGTCCTTGGAACCGATATCCGTGTGGCTGAGGAGGAGACTGGCAAGGTCATATTTCCGGACGGTCTCGAGCAGGGAATGCGGGAAGGCCTCGGAACCCAGGAACTGCGAGCCTGGCGGGGTGGTCGCGGTCCAGGAGGGGAGCTTGGACAGCCGTGCGCGGTCGGCCATCAGGTTCACGTAGTCTGGGCAGCCGATGATGACGATACCGGCGGTGATTCGGGGCTCGTGGAGGATGCAGCTCCATGTCGCGTGGCCACCGAGGGAGACGCCCAGGGCGAGATGGGTCGATATTCTGCGTTCCGACTTGGGGAAGATGTAGGATGGGAGGTAGTCGATCAGGAGAGAGGTGTCTCGCGCGGTGCCCTCTGTTCTGGGGATTAGCTGGTGTATAAGAGCTTACTTTTGTAATGCAACTACAGCAGAGTTATAGAAATGTATACGCAAATAACACAATGGCCACAAGAAGAAGAAATACGAGAATAATAGTAACCAGCATAACATCTACCAATCAGGGGACCACTCACGGAAGATGGAGAACATGTCCTGTGCATGCCGCGGGTTCCCCTGTTTCCACGCCTCGTTGGCAAGAGGGTCGACGATTCTGGTGCCATGATTCCGCTGATCAAACGAGACGGCGATCAGACCCTTGGCCTTGGGACCCGGACCAGCACGGCCCTCCCGGATCCGGTTGTTCCAATCTGCGATGACCGAGTCAGCGATGGGAGCCATGCGCTCCTGGGTCGCCAGCCTGGGATGCAGCAGCCAGAGGCAGGCGACCTCCGAGGCACTGGCGGGGAGCTCATCCAGGCCGAAGACGGTGGTGACGATGCCCGCGATGGGATATGTCTTCCTGGAGACGGGCGGCGGATTGGCAGCGTAGGTCTTCTCCATAGGGTCCAGCGGGTTTGCCATGTCGGACGACGAGAAGGATGGAGAGCGTTATGAAGCGCGAGGGACCGCGGCGATCCAGGGATCCTGGCGGCGGGGCTGACAGGCGTGTCCAAGGGCCGCTGCCGACGCGTGGTCACGTGGACGTGCTGAGTCAGCGGCTGTCATTCCAGGGTCGAGACCTCCTGTTTCCGGACCGGCAGATATCATGGAGCCAGCACTGTGCAGAAGAACTCTACATATTAATTAATAATATCTGCTCCCTAACTACAGCAGATCGTCACCCTCCCGCTGCCTGCGCCTCGTGGAGCGGGCGGCTGTGGCGCACCAGCAGCGCTACCAGCGACGGGCTCCGCTAGCTCGTGTCCCATTCTCCGTTCTCCAGTCTCCGTCCGCCGACCGACTGACCGCCCACGTCTTCTATGGGGTCCGAACTCCACCAGCTCCGACAGCAAACAGCTTGTCTCGACCGTTCCCCTGATACCGCTGTGCACACTGCGTTCCCTTTTATGATGGCTGCCCTCTGAAGCACGCCTGGGACTTCTGGCAGGGTACAGCTGCGGTTGGCATGCACTGTACGTAATCCGGTCTCAACGCCGCGGTGTTTTTCGTTCGCTGACTTCTATATGCTCCAAAGGATCCCGTGTCCCTTGTCACAATGACCGACAACGAGGTCGGTTCGTCTTCCGTTGGAGATCATAACGCTCCCTCCCTGCCGCCGATTCAGACGCATCCACCGCTGTTGGAGGACTCGGACGGTCCAAAACTCTCCTCCCCATTACCCTCTCCCACTCGAGCCAGTGATCCCTCTACAACCCAATCGGAAGAAAAAACAGAGCTTTCGACTGGCCCAGATGGGTCGGAACGATTGCAGACGACGCGGGCGGCCAGCGTCTTGGACTCGCCCATACAGGAGGAGGGGGAGAACGCCGATCAAGCACAACGGAAACCATCTGGAGACGTGATCGATGGCGGCTCTGGTCAGCAGCCCCTGTCATCGGGGGCGAGACGGGTGTCGAATGGGTCAATTGAGGCTCAACAGCATTCCGCCAGCCACAATAAACGGCCTTCCGTCCCAGAAATGACGATGTCCCCTGGTCGTCGCAGCGTACAATTCGCCCGCAATACTTCTGATAATGAAGCTCCGCTGTCGAGAGCTTCCTCCGTCTACAGCAATGATGGTGACAATAAGGATCGGAGACAACACTCGATCTTTACGAAGCTCAAGGCCTTTGCAGCTTCGCCGTCGTTCCCTTCGCATTCCCGCTCTGCCAGCGGCGTGACCGTTGGCGGGGCTTCGAGTGATCAGAGACACATGGGTGAGGGCACTGCTACGCCAGGCTCCGAGAGGGGAGAGTTCCGTTTTCCAACCACCTTGGAAGAGGAGGGGAGTGAGGCCGACGCGGATGCCGAGGAGAGTGCTGGCGAACAACGCGGTCGCATGCGGAGGAAAAAGAAAAAATCTCGAAGGCCACAGGAGGATTCAACTCCGAATACGGCTCCGAATACAGCCCCAAACACTCCAAAAATGACCGTGCGGCGGCCGCCGTTTTATTCCTCCAATTCGTTTACTCCCGATCACAACTATCGTCCCAGTTTCTTCCCACGGAGGACAGGCACGGCTGAGTTTTCTCCTCAGCGTCGTGAGGGTGTTTCCGAGGACGAGGGCCGAGACAGGCTTAGCAGAGATGTAACCTGGAGACGACGAAGCGCTTGGTTGGCCAGCGCTCGCGGGTTAACCTACGGCGCACGACAGGAACAGATCCAAGAGGACAAACGCCCCAGCAGTTTTAGAAGACTGACGGGACTTGGTGGTCCCTCGGAAACTGGAGACGGCGCCGGGCCATCGTGGAGGCGTCATCGGCCTGATCGTGGCTCTAGCCTTAGCGTCCAGAAATGGAGGCAAATCAAGGCTGGACTCAAGTTTATCGGCCAGCGGCGAAAGGTCGAGTCCACTGTTGATCAAGTGAAATCTGCTGAACTCTTAGCTGAACTGACGTCTGGGGTTCCAGCCGCTCTAATCTTAGCCAGCATGTTTCAGCGCGATGAGCACGGTAGCAAGCGCATTCCCATACTCCTTGAGCAGCTGAAGGTGAAGATTACGGATAGCCGTTTCGACTCTCACTCTGGAGATCGGCATCTGGTTTTCAAAATTGAGCTTGAATATGGAAGCGGCATGACACGTATGAAGTGGATCATACACCGGACGTTGAAGGACTTCGCGAACCTTCATCTGAAGTACAAACTGCATATCGGGACCCAGAAGTACATCCAACTGAGGAGCCAAGATGCCGGTTCCAGCCTTCCACGGTTCCCCAGAAGCGCGTTCCCCTACCTCAGGGGTGTCCGAGGCTTGGAGGACAGTGACGCAGAAGATGATGAGGACGAAGGTGGTTACGAGACTGCCGCAGAGGCCACCAGTGGCGGCGAGAAAGGGGGCAAGAAGAAGAAGCGACTGTCGTCTGTCGCTGCGTCTCGAAGACAGTCTACCGCAACGAATCCTCAGGAGGGGGATGCCGCCCCTGGACCGTCTGGCACGACAGCGGAAGGGGGACCTAGCTCTGCTGCAGCCGGGGCGGCTAAGAAGGAGTCTTACCCTGAGCGTCAACGAAAGAAACTGGAGATTTACCTGCAGAAGATGATTAGATTCTTGATCTTTCGACCTGACAGCAATCGTCTATGCAAATTTCTGGAGCTGTCAGCTCTGGGCGTTCGTCTGGCTGCCGAAGGAAGCTACCATGGCAAAGAAGGTTTTCTGATGATCCAGTCTGCGAAAGGTCTTGATTTCCGGAGGGCTCTCAACCCGTCGCTTGTGAAGAATAGACATTCGCCGAAGTGGTTCTTAGTTAGACATAGTTATGTTGTTTGCGTGGACTCCCCGGAAGAGATGCATATCTACGATGTCTTCCTGGTGGACCCTTACTTCAAAATACAAGCACAGAAGGTTCGATTGAGAGATCAAAAGGCAAAAGAGCTTGCCAAATCTGCCAAAGAGTCCGCGGCGCACCCACAGCATCACACTTTGAAACTTGAGAATTCCGAGCGGAAACTGAGGCTGTTGGCAAGGAACGAGCGTCAGCTCCACCAGTTTGAGGATTCCATCCGCTTCATGGTCGGGAATACGCCATGGTCGAAGCCGAATCGGTTCGATAGTTTCGCCCCTGTCCGACACAACTGTTTCGCTCAATGGCTTGTCGATGGTCGTGATCACATGTGGATGGTATCTCGAGCCATAAACCAGGCCAAAGACGTTATCTATATCCACGATTGGTGGCTAAGTCCAGAGCTTTATATGCGAAGGCCAGCTTGCATCAGTCAGAAATGGCGGCTGGATCGGCTGCTACAGAGGAAGGCTCGCGAAGGTGTAAAAGTCTTCGTTATCATGTATCGGAACATCAATTCGGCTATTCCTATTGACTCGGAATACTCCAAGTTCTCTTTGCTTGACCTTCACCCGAACATCTTCGTGCAGAGATCACCCAACCAGTTCAGGCAGAACACCTTTTTCTGGGCGCATCACGAGAAGCTGTGCATCATTGACCATACATTGGCCTTCGTGGGAGGTATCGACCTGTGCTTCGGGAGATGGGATACTCCTCAGCATCTCGTCACAGACGATAAACCGACCGGATTCGAAGAAGCATCAGCGGATCTGCCCAAAGATGCAGATCACTGCCAGCTCTGGCCAGGAAAGGACTACTCCAACCCGCGAGTACAGGACTTTTATGATCTCGATAAACCGTACGAAGAGATGTACGATCGTACTGTTATACCCAGAATGCCTTGGCATGACATATCTATGCATGTTGTCGGCCAACCAGCTCGCGATCTCACGCGACACTTCGTTCAGAGATGGAACTATATCTTGCGCCAGCGGAAGCCGACCCGACCAACTCCGTTCCTATTGCCTCCTCCGGACTTTGATCCTGCTGATCTGGAGTCTCTTGGCCTGGACGGGACCTGCGAAGTTCAAATATTGCGGTCCAGCAGCATGTGGTCTACAGGAACGCCCGACGTTACTGAACACAGTATCATGAACGCCTATGTCAAGTTGATTGAGCAGTCTGAGCATTTCGTCTACATCGAGAACCAATTCTTTATAAGTACATGCGAGATCGACGGGAAGAAGATAGAGAATCTGATCGGAGATGCCCTGGTTGAACGTGCCATTCGGGCAGCCAAGAACGGGGAAAATTGGCGCGCCGTGATCATGATCCCCCTGATGCCGGGCTTCCAGAACACTGTTGACAGCGAAGGAGGAACTAGTGTTCGGCTGATCATGCAATGCCAGTACCGAAGTATCTGCCGTGGGGAGACGTCCATATTTGGACGACTTCGCGCTCATGGTATCGAACCAGAAGATTACATTCAGTTCTTCAGTCTGAGAGCGTGGGGTAAAATAGGACCACAGAAGCATCTGGTCACCGAGCAGCTTTACATTCACGCCAAGTGCATGGTTGTCGATGACAGAGCCGTGATTATCGGCTCCGCAAACATCAACGAACGTTCTATGCTGGGATCGAGAGACTCGGAATGTGCAGCAATTGTCCGTGATACTGATATGCTTTGGTCGACTATGAACGGCCAGCCGTATCTTGTTGGGCGCTTCCCCCACACTCTCCGGATGCGCTTGATGAGAGAGCATCTCGGGATCGATGTCGATGAATTGCTCGAGCATGACATACAGACCGAAGCGGAGCTGCGAAAGATCCAGGAGGATGAAGAAGGGGCTGGATCCCTCGGAAGCCCAGGCGATGTGGTCGATTCCGAGTCTCTGATGCTGGAGAGGCAGGATGAGGAAAGAGAGATGATCGAGCGGAGGCATCGCATGCAAGACGAATTCCTTTCCCGGTCTGAAGACATGCACAGCTTCAATCATGATGTTGACTGGGAACAGGAAAATAACCCTAACCTCAAGTCTAACAGGAAGTTGACAGCGGATTCTAGAGTTACACGGAATATGGAACACAGAAAAGATGTAGACGGGGAAGGCACCGATCAGATGAATTCGTTTAATGAGGCGGGATTAGGTAATGGGCGCGATTCTGAATTTCTGAATGCCAACACGGAAGTACTGGTCTCGTCCATTTCCTCGGAAGGCAAGGGAACACTGGAACAGCCAAAGAAGTCGCAGCGACAACCCCTGAAGCCTCTCTCCGAAGGCGAGGAGCTCCCTCCTACCCCCAATGGGTCCGACGATTCGGAGGAGCCCCAGCTTTCTCAGCTTCCATCTCTCCCACAGACAAATGATGCCGATATCGCCGGACCTGCCGTGCATGCGCCCTCCCAAAGTTCGCATCCCCTGGCTGCTAACATGAGACGTCCTTTCGTGGATGAGAACTGTATGAGGGATCCAGTGAATGATGCATTCTACCTGGACATTTGGCAGACCGTTGCTGAGAATAACACTAAGATATACCGGACTGTTTTCCGCTGCATGCCTGATAGCGAGGTTAGATCCTGGAAGGAGTACAAAGAATATGCTGCATACGGAGAACGGTTTGCGGATATGCAAACCCAGAGTTCTCAATCAAAGACTCAGACCGGTCCACCTGGAGCGACCAATACCCCTTCCGCGGCGCTTGCCTCAACCAAGGTGGACTCGCAGCAGTCAGGCCGTCAAGCCGAAGGCGGAGGAGAGGATCTAAAAGTTGTCGGGAGTGCAAAGACAGAAGGATCTTCGCCGGAAGAGAAACTTCGAAGCTGGGCAGCGGAAGCGAACAGGGCTCAGATTGAGCGACAACAGCAGGAGCTGTCGAAACAAGAGACGCAGTCCTCCCAAGACGAGAAAGCTGCTGTGAAGGGATCGGATACCCAGTCAGCAAGCACCCCGCAAAGTGGGCCGACAGAAGACAATGGCGTGGCAGTGGACGAGTCTGAAAAGGGGCGATCGGGCCCGCAGACCGTTGGATACTCAGAGGCTATCAACGTGAATGCTACTATCCAGCCGAAGAAGCGCAGGCGGCGAGCGACGACGCTCGGTTCGAAGAAAGAGTTCCACGCATCTGACGACATCATTGACCAGCGTCAAGCCGAAGATCTTCTGAACATGGTGCAAGGCCACCTGGTTCTCTGGCCTTATGAATGGTTCGTTTCCCTAAAAGATCTGATAGTAGCATTGGTGCTGACTGAAGTTCCTAGGCTGGAAAGAGAAGAACAGGGGGGTAATTGGCTATACACCCTCGACCAGATATCCCCGATCGAGATATAGTAAGTTTTCCTTTCTGAGCCTTGATGACCTGAGACAACTTGCTAACGGTGTCTAGCAATTGATACATCTGATCGTCTTTCGTTGCATTGTACCCAAAAAGTAATCATTCTTTTGCGCGTCGGTTCATTGCTAGCCATATTCACTTTCCGGCTTTCCTTTTCTTGTTGATGTTGCCAGCGCATTTTTTTATTCCATCGTTAGATTAATTCTCCTTGCTGTTCTGCACTTAGACGTGGGCGATGTCATTGGCATTATTTGGCAATTTAGTTTTTTTTTTTTTTTTTTTTTTTTTTGTCGTCTCTTCCGG
>NW_027192530.1:2366454-2374495 GCF_041956765.1 Thermoascus crustaceus | reverse complement strand
TTTCGCTCTCCGGTGGACCGTGCTGGGCGTTTTGGTGGGTTTCTTTCTTTTTTCTTAGTAACCCGTATATATACGTTTATTGTCTAAGTACATAGATAACAATGTGATCTCTTCGATTCTGTGTGTTTGGTAAATCAGGAGAGTATAGGCATGCGTCTTGTGGTTCTTTTGATCGTGTTTAGTGTGTGCACGACAATGGTGTCTAACAAGAAAGACTCGGATTCAAACGATTAGCATTGTGACGTGACCAGCAGATAAACAACTTTGTGTGTTCTGCGTGATGCAGACAGCGTTCAAGTTTGGATTTCTATTTTATTAATCTGCCGATTTGGGTCTATTTCTTTTTACCTGTGACGTCACTCTACATGACCATCCTATCGCATTTATATATGTCCCAGATTCCAATATCTTCGACTTGTTGACCGGATATGTATATACCAAACATGAGAGATCCTTAGTTGGGAACTGTGGCTTACTTTCTCGAGGGTCCCGATGGAGAAAAAAAAGGTTGAAGTGTCGATGACCAAGCAAATATTTTTGCCTGAAATTAGATATTCATATACCATTAGAAGTCCAGGCGAGTTTTTATCGATTATACAAAAAAAGGCGACCAGCCCCTTTATGACTCTGCTCACGATGATACCCAGCCCGATCCAATCTGCTGGGACTCTTCTTGACGAGCACAGTACAAATTCCACGTCGGGTTCCAGGTTGATTAATCACGTTAAGAAAGCGCAGGCAAAATACCAAAAGAAAGAAGGAAATTTGAGCATGTCATCTCCATACAATTTCCTATTTATTCCGGTCCTTTTGCTTACGGGAGGTAGCCAGTCCATGAACTAGATTAGATGGCTCTTATGCGGTAAACCGCTACCAGCGGGACGGATCCCTGCTATGTTATGTTTATGTCCTGGATGTTTCCGGAAGGAGATCAACAAGTAGATCCATTCCAAGGAAAGATTTTCCCTAAAATAAATGATGGCGGAGGATGAAGTATCTAGTATTTTGAACGCGATCAGCGGTTAACAGTGTCAATCTTCCGAGCAGAATTCTTGGGAAATAATATCGATGATCTATCTGATGCACGCCCTGAACTGCCAACGGTCATATATATTCCTCTCTACGTGTCACAATCTACTCGTAACGCAAGGTCCTTGAATGCAAACGCCAGTAATTTTATCAGGACTGGCTTTATCTTCGATCTGTCATTTCAGCCATTTGCTGCCGCTACCGGGGAAATTTCAAAGAAGCACAACCACATCTCCCCTCGGTGTGGTGTAAGAGCAAGGAGAAAACATTACGGTTCTACGTGTTTTGAAAGCCATGGCTCGTTGTATATCAAACCCGATAGGGCAAGGAAGTGTTTAATCATTGTTGGGAGGGAGAGCGTCCAGTTTATGCTCTCAACAGAATCGCGATTGCCGAGATTGGAGGATTAGGAAAACATGGTCTGTGAACGAAGATATCCAGGTAGGCTTTATATTTTGTTTTCATTTTGGAACGATTAGCGAAACGCTCCCTTGTCGTGATAAGAATCGTTTCCGCATGCAGATATTGATGATCGATGTCGTATTATTAATAACACTGCTCCATACTATCGTCAATGCCACCCCCATGGAGCCTTTTTTCGCACCCATTTGTACAGTATGATTTCTCCCAAATGAAACCGGACTCCATCGAGACACTGCCATGATGTTTATCAGGAAAGGATACGACAAATGATGGGGTTGCAGAGATATGTCTTCTCCGAAGTGTGCCAAATACCCATCTATCGACATGCTGACAATTGAACAGCCCTACGCGAGAAGGCCAAAGGCTGAAGCCGTCCCAATTTACCCCGTTTTGACAATAAGCTCAAATCTGAAACGTTGCGATCGACAGTGATAGGCGCAAGTCGATGATTTATCTGGTTAGACAGGTGTTCCGACAAATATCACAGTCATCTTTTTAAGGTTATGGAGACACAACTCGCTAAGTGTTCTGGCGAGCTCTTCGGAGCATAACGTGCAATGAGCTTCTACCGTTTGCCGCGTTGTCATCATCACTGCTGGTCGATCATTTGATAGCTACGGGGGTAGTACAACTGGACGTTTTTGACGCGACGGCCATGCGGAAAACAGCAAAACGAAGGAGACTCTGGATTGTTGACATCACGGGAGGACATGCAGGACTTTTCTTTCCACGCAGCACTCGGTACTCGACATTCGAGCCCTAAGAGCGACTGGGATGTGAGGCCGGCGTGTTGATGGGGTGATGGGCGCTCCCTGTTTTCGACGTTAGGGGCTCCGCCGGTTTGCTTAGTTCTCTCTGGTGCGGCAGGATTCGCGAAGCCCAACGGCAAACGCCAAACGGTCTCCGCTAGCATGACGGCGGACGCTCCACCGGCCTCGATTCTCGCAAGGCATGACGGGGGATGAGCTGCAGCGTGTGTGCAAGCCGACAAGGGTTCTGGGATCTCGGGGCATGGGCGTATCAACCGCAGGATCGTCGGCCAAAGGGACCGCGACGAGCACAGCTCATGCTTGCAGGTACACCTGTGCCTGTGACCTGGCATCGCCGGCGCACCGCTAATCTCCATGTCCGACAAAGTGAAACGGCCAGCGGAAAAGCGACGCGGAACTCTGGGGTGTGCGCCGTGTGGAGAGGCCAGAGAAAGGGGAATAGGATACGGAGGCCGCCAGCACAGCAGAACAGATGTCGTCCACGCTCGGTTCAGGGGCCTTTTCGTCGTCCTCCGCCGTTCCTTGACCACTGACCAGTGTCTTTTCCCCCTTGCACAGCGCCCGGGATCTGTCGAGAGGGGCTCAACAGTAACGGCCTCGTGTTCCTGCAGCAAGTGTGCTTCTGTTCCTACGCTCGTTCTTTCGCCGCCAGCTTGGTCCTGCGACTCTCTATCCCTTACGTCGTCGCGTCAAGCGCGCCGTTATATTACATTCCACTGTCATTCCTTGTGTCGATATCTCCTTCGTTCCCTTTTATCACTTGATAAGCGTGGCGCATAGTCATCCATTCTTTTGGAGCGAGCGGTTTGCCTCGGGCGTGGATCCACCCAGCAGCGCGCACGCGATGGCAGCCGACAAGATCTCGATCACCATATGCGGGGATGGTGGATGCGGTATGTCGCACGACCTGGTCTGACTATCCAAGCTGCTACGGCAAATGGCACTTCGCGTGCGCAGCTTGACAATGCTCTATCCACAAGCTGACTTGGGTCTGATCCCCAGGTAAATCATCGATCACTCTGCGGTTGGTCCGCAGCCAATGGACACATGAGTAAGCCTATCCCGTCTTGATATGTCTATATTGACCGTGAGGAATGTCGCGAACGTACTGATGCATGGAATTGTCCAGATATGACCCTACAATAGGTACACCACGTCCCATTTGATACTTCTCAATACTTAGTTCCAACGACTCCATGCCTCCACTATCAAAAGCATACTTTCTGACCTCTTCCTTCACGGCGTACAGAAGATTCGTACTCCGTCACACGCACAGTCGATGGCGTCCCATACTTCCTTTCCATCACCGACACGGCGGGACAGGAGGAATACCGCGGTCTCTGGGCCGCATCCAACCTGAAATCGGACGCATTTCTCCTCGTCTACGACATCACCAATGGAGCCAGTCTAGATGCTCTAGACTATTTCATGGACATGATCGACATCGAAGCAGAACAGCGATTAGAGGATAATGAGCGCATTCGGAGGGAACTGGGCCCCAGCGCGGAAGGCCTGGATGTTGGGATGCCGCCACCAGTGAAGATTGTTGTTGGGAATAAGTGCGACCTGAAGGATGCCAGGGTTGTGTCGTCAAGACAAGGATTAGAGTATGCGCGGAAACATGGCTGTGGGTTTATGGAGACAAGCGCGAAGGAAATGGTCAACATTGAGGAGACATTTGCTTGTATGTCGCCCTTTGGTTTGGTCTTCTTTCTCATGCGAAGGGAGCAAGTGTGCTTCCGTTGACATTAAGGGTGGAGGATGATGTCTGTCAGCTGGGCTTTCTTCTAACTCTTCCGCAGTGCTCGTCAGACGTGTCGTCGAAGCCCGTCAACAACATTACCAGAAACCGCAACCGCAAGAATCCACACCCGACCAGAATGCAACCTCAACCGCACGAACACCGGCCCTCACTCCAGCGGAAGCCGGTGGCGAGGAGCATAATGGCGTTCGACGACGGCGTAACCGTATACGAGGGGTGTTTAAGCGGTCTGGCAAGAAAAAGAAATCTGATGACGATGCAGCAGAAGGCGACGAAAATATGAAGGAAAAGTCAGAAGGAGAAGCAGAAGACCATGCAAAGAAAGATCGAGACAAACGCTGGTGGAGGAGAATTGTCTGTTGGTAATATTCTTGGCTGGTGTGGACTTTTAGTCTCTTGTATCTGTTTTGCATCTCACCTTTGCGCATTGTTTGATATTCCTCGGCTTGCTTCGTTTGGTTGCGCTGGGCCCGGTGGCTTGGGATACCCCGTGTTTCTTGTTGTAACTTTTGCGGCTCTTTCCTCCTGTTTTTTTCCTCTTGGTGGATCTCCTTTCTCATTACTGTCGTTGATGTTGATGTCAGTCAGTGTGACGGTGTGCCACCTCCATTCCATTTCCTTACTCTTTGATACCTATCCAGTTTCTACTGAAACCTGGATACGCCAAAATATCCCGAGTGTCCACCTTCGAGAGTGTGCACTCATGTCGTGCCGAATTCCTTTTTGTTTCCTTGCGTGTCACCTACCCTCTCTTTCCTTTTCATTTCATTTCATTTCTTTTTACGAAAGGTCGCAGTACACTACACTCCGCCGCCATCATCTCATCAATTTCTCCTTTGCCCAGACGATTAAAGATCTGGGTCTTTGCTCCTTTTACTTACCTCTCTCGATATCAACCCAACATCCTTAAGCATCTTGCTCTCTTGGTTTCTTTGCAGTTTAGCTGGTAACATGAAGTCTACTGGGAATGGGAGGAGAAAAAAAGGAAAGGAAAGGAAAGACGGAAGATAGGTGGATGGAATCAATCAATTGGTCGGTCAGCTAGGATAGGAGCTTTTTTTTATTATCTAGATAGAATACAGAGCCAGATTATATGGCATACCTTGCCTACTAACCTTTACTTGTCAGAGTTCCCTGCATACATAGATACCTAACATCCTGTTCCATTCTTTTTTGTTAGACCTGGGACCATAGAGGATAGAAGTCAAACCCAAATACTTTAATTCAATCTATAAAATTAAAGTACTTGTTCCCTTCTCCCCGCCCGGTCCGCTCCGGGATTGCGTGATTGATCGATCGATTAATGAACGTAATACGGTTCATAGGGTCAAGACAGGACGTCATAATTAGGATGTGCTGTACTATCTTTCTTACACTGACAGAGTGAGATGAGAGGAGAGCGACCAGGTCAGGCTTCCGTTACAGCAGTCCGGAATCGAGATTGAGATTAGAAAAGAATGGGCTGATTCGATATCAACTCATGGGCGGCGTATGGGACAGTATAGTCCTGTGCAGTGCATGTAGCAAGGAGGTTGGTTGGTCATTGGTTCGATTGATCGATTCGATTCGATTCATCCAAGCTATCTATCCTATGCGGAAAATGAAACTGCTTGCTAGGCACTAACCTAATACTTTAATAATAATAGAAAACCAGATAAACCCAAGATCTTAGAATAGAAGAAAGATTAGGTAGATATAGATACTACCTAACTGACTTCAATCCAATAATTAGATTAGATTAGAAATCGCATATCTACCTACCTACCAAACTTTAAGTTGTCTACTCGACAGTTGTGTAATTGACTGGTTTACCAGCCTTAGGTAGGGGTATAAGTGATTATGCCTGCTTATGGAATGAGTTGCTTTCATAGGTAAATTCCAAGGTTCGTGGAAGAGGAACATCATTTGCGAGACCTTTCTGACTATCTCATCCTAGATGTCATCTCTGCAGCCGGACAAGTTGTATGTACATACTGTACCTCTCAAGAAGAGTTAAGAAACCGAGCCAATTGCCTGGATTCAGATGGTAGCAGCGCTGCGGTAGGTATGTATGTATGTGAGCAGGGTACCAGGGAGCTTCACAATCGATAACTTCTTTTTTTTCTACAAAAGGTTTGCATTGCAGGTAGAGGGATGAGTCATAGGTTGTCCATATTCTTTTCTGCAGAGATATTGACTGTGGGACCCTTTTTGGAGTGAATGGGCTCGCGAACACAACAATCGTACTCGATTGATCGATCGATGTAAAGAGATGCTGAATCTAGTAGTCATTAAAATCTGCAGCCCAACCGAAATAGAGATGCAGCGAAACAGGGTAGGATATATCTGATTTCAATCAGGCAGGCTAAGAAGGAAGCTCAAAGTGTTCAATGTGTAAGCAGTATCCGTCAGCGGTTAGATGACAAGGAAAAAGCAGTAGCAGTGTTTTTCAGAGCAAAGAGTGTACTTTACTCTCGTTGGGTTTTGCTCAGAACGATTATCCAGAAAACGCATTGAACTTCGAGGCTGTTAGCAGATATTTTCCGGTCAGGATGTCGTTAGCTAAAGCTGTAGATCGCCTGTTTCAAAGATAAAATAGAAATCTTTCTGCGCATTCGGACAAGAACACAATTGGTTCCAACAACTATATCTGCGGATTTCTTCCGGGAATCACAAATGCAACGGTGAGATACCGTCCATAGATCCATTCTCCTTGACATAAAAGTTAAGCACGCGATAATTTCCAATATTAGCCTCGTGTTCGATAAGGATGTATGTAACCCGAAAAATGAAGACGGTATACGACTGGTACCTGCAGACCGCTTTTCTGCTTGGACGGCCGATATGTCTTCTTTAATCAAGAGAGACGTCTCAGATCGACCTGTCGCCTTGTAAAGGCTCTCTGAGATTGGCCAAGGCAATCGAAATGGGCATTTTGAGTTCTTGGCCCGTAAAAATGTACGATCCCGAAGATATCGGAAAAATTATCACTGATCTCGGCCATGTAGTCGATCCAGTTTAAACACAAGGATGCCGCAAGCACAGTGTTTCGGAATGCCATCTCAGACAATCTAGACTGCAAAGAAACACGCGTCATTTTTGAGACGCGGTAGTCAAGAAGTTAGGACTGGACTACTATAGAGTCCAGAACCAGTCAGCACCCAACCAGGGGAGATTCAGCAAATGTGGGTTCTCCGATATATTTCAAGATAAAGGAGAAAAGTACTGCTGAATAAGAGGATGTAAGCACGCAACAAGCCATTTTTTTTCTATCGATGTCAGCAAGATGCATAACTGGATAACGCATCTATTCAAGGCCTGACGTGATAGTTTCAAACTTCTGGTCTGAAGAGCAATGGCAAAAGGAAAAGTTTATGAAGGATCCATAACAAGGTGAGCGAGTCAAAATATCTTACACAAATTACACCATGCTTCGTGACTTTTTATGGCTAGCGTACGCCACACTATTCATCAAAGGGCAGTCTTCCCCGGAAAGGCCCTGGAAAAGGTGACTTGGCTGAGAAGATGCTCCAATTTGATATCTAACATAGGAAAAGTTCAAAGCACAATGACTGAGGACATATAGGGCCTTAAGGGGGATGTTTAGTGAGTCGAAGTTGACGAGAGGAGGATAATCAGATCGAAGCCCCGAAGGGTCTATGTCCAGCACTAGATACCAGCACAATGAATCCAATTTCGTATGAGGATATTGCAGCATGTATAAGGCGCAATATCTTAATCGCACCACGGAAAGTATATATGCCATTCTCTTGAGAAATTCCTCCAGATGAAGGCAGTGGCCGGACCTAGGACAGATCAAGTCAGAGGCTAAAGCAGCATGGCCCTTGGGGGACTGCTATCTTGTGAACAAGTCCTGCCAATTTGGGCGGACAATGATTGTTGCATGAAATATCTCGTTTCAAAAATGATAAGCACCATGATTAAGTGGTAGGACAAGACGTCAAAGATCATCCATGCTGGTAACTAACTAGTTATGTTAACATAACTAGTCCAGCAAGCTTAACTTAACGTAACCGGTAAGCGAGTCGGCCACGTAAGCGAGTCGGCCACCACCCAA